>NW_010272144.1:3956-11800 GCF_000690775.1 Eurypyga helias
GAGTGGTGCAGGGGGAAGGGGAATGGGGACTGTGGTCAGGCCATCACAGGCCTGTCACAGCCTCCTTCAGTCATTCCCCCTGCTCCGGCATGGGGTCCTCCCTGGGCTGCAGGCGGGTCTCTGCACCCCCGTGACCCCCCATGGCTGCAGGACACAGCCAGCATCACCTTCTCCCCCTGCTTCTCCACCGACCTTGGGTCTGCAGAGTTGGTTCTCTCGCATCTCTGCCTGTTCCCTTGTTAAAGATGTTATCCCAGAGGCGTTACGACTGCGATTGCTTGGCCTTGGCTGGCAGCGGGTCTCTCTTGGAGCTGGTTGGCATTGACTCTGTCAGACATAGGAAAGCTTCCAGCAGCTTCTCACAGAAGCCACCCCGGTAGCCCCCCACTACCAAAATCTGGCCACACGAACCCAATATGACCTGATTTTGGTTTTGACCCTAGTTTGATGAGGTGCAGAGAAGAGGAAATGGGACTGAGGGCTTAGTTGTGGCTAGCTGGAGCAGAGGCCTCGTGTCCCGATCCGTAACTGTGGCTTGGAGCGGGATGAGCTCTCTGCAGAGCTGCTGGTGTGGCGCACTCAAACCTCGGAGCAGTTGTGTCGGGTTAGGCCAGGCACAGGCTGTCAGTCAGTTCATGTGCTGTAATGCTCTGCCCTGTGCCCGCAGGTTTTGGATGCAGTCAAAAAGCATGGCGTGAAGCTGACGACCGTCCTGACCACACATCATCACTGGTAACTGTCTGCTGTCCTGGGATCCCTCTTCCCTCGGCAGAAACACAAGCGGTGGAGAACTGTTGCATTTCTGGATCAAGTTGGTTTTCTCTAAGCAGGAGCTTGGTGTGAGGAGAAGGATCAGAGCTCAGGAAGTGCTCCCTTAGACTTGCTGTGACCAGATGTGTTGTCTAGGCTACAAACTCTGTGGTGGTGCCTTTTAACTTCAAAATGCTGAATTCTGCTAGTGCAATAAATGTGTGAAGGTAGCTGTGGAGTGCGGGAGGGAGCACGCTCCGCTGAGGTGCTGGGACATGCCTGCGAGGTGTGGTGCTCACAGTCAGCACTTGTGGGAGCGCTACCTGCGCTGCAGATTCATCTTCACACCCTGGCAGAGTTCACGTTTTGCTTTAGCAGTTTTGCAGGGCTGCACCCAAGTCCCCTCTCCCGCGGGTCACAGTGGAGACGACACTGTGGCTGGAAAGCCAGCCCTGACCTGGCAGGAGCAGCACCGCAAGCGGAGGCTGAACTCTGGACGTGTGTCTGCTCCATGGTGTCCTGTGGGACACTGAGTCACACACATCCCAGTTATCCCCGCCTCTTCCTGCCCTAGTTACCAGAGTCATCTGTGAGCCCCTAAGGCTGGTGTTTCCCAACAAAGGATGAATTGTAGGGGGTTTTCCCCACCTCTCACTGCCCTGGGTACTGGATAAATTATCCCCACTCCTGTTGACGTGGCGTTTCCTTCGATTCCTCTAGTGTAGCGTGAGATCTTGGGAGAGCAGTTGGTCAGAAATGATCGCCTGGAGGCTCCCACTGCAGTATGAGTTACAATAAGTTTGTCTTCGTCCCTGCCCAAACCCATTTTTCTGTCCTTCCAGGGACCATGCTGGAGGAAACGAGAAGCTCGTAAAGATGGAGCCGGGGTTGCGCGTGTACGGAGGAGACAGCCGAGTGGGAGCACTGACGCAGAAGGTGTCTCACCTTACGTCGCTCAAGGTAAAGGGCGTGAGCTGCAGGACTCGGCTGGGAGCATCTCCCGTCGGTGGTCCAATGAGTAGTGTGGTCACAGCTCTTTCACCTTTTCACCTCTCTCGGATGCAGTTGATAGTTTCACTACAGCTTTCGCTCTTTTTCCAGCCCCATGACCCAAACCCCCTCTGTCTTGTTTTGGCCGGTGATGAGAGTGTTGGCCTGGGGCATGCTGGGTGTCTGTGCTCCTTGGCAGCTGCCCGAACCGGGGTGGTGACGTGTGAAAGGACAGGGCTTGTGCTCTGCTTGGAGCCCGGCTAGCACAGAGCAAGTGCGAGTGGTTCCCGCTGAATGAGAGCTGAAATGCAGGGGGAGGAGGGAGCAGGCCAGCACTGCGAGCTGCCTGTGTTGCTCTTCCAGAGCTAGAGCAGCAAACCTTGTTGGAACCTAGCTGTTGACAAAGACGAGCTGGCAGGTGACACAAACTGCTGTGAGCTGTGCAGGCTGGCAGGACTGTCACTGCCAGCGCACCTTGGAGGGGGCAGCAGCCAAGAAGGGAGCACAGAAACACGTGGGAAGGTGTGCAGATGAGGGCCGTGGGCGTAAACATCCCCTTGGGCTCATGAATGTGTTTAATCCTTCCCTTTTCGTGTCATCCACTTCTTCCCTTCAGCTTCATTTTTGTTCAGAGCTTTTTTACCCTCGATTAACTTTGTGGAGGATGTTGTGTTGCTCTGGATCTGTTTGCCCCTGCTGCCAACCAGACGCTGAGTCACTCTGCACATCAGTGAAAGAGACTGGCAGTTCTCTTTGAACCAGACGCTGAGTCACTCTGCACATCAGTGTGAAAGAGACTGGCAGTTCTCTTTGTCCCGACACCTGCTAGTAGGAAACGGCTCCCTTCCAAGTCCCTGCCGAAAACCTCTCTTGCTGGACTCTCCCAGGAGCTGATGTTCACTGGCCAGCTCTGTGAGAATTTGCCTGTGGGACTACTAGACCGTTGTAACCCTTGCAATTCTTTTCTGAGTCACTCTGCACATCAGTGTGAAAGAGACTGGCAGTTCTCTTTGTCCCGACACCTGCTAGTAGGAAACGGCTCCCTTCCAAGTCCCTGCCGAAAACCTCTCTTGCTGGACTCTCCCAGGAGCTGATGTTCACTGGCCAGCTCTGTGAGAATTTGCCTGTGGGACTACTAGACCGTTGTAACCCTTGCAATTCTTTTCTAACCGTATGGATGCTAGCAAACGGTAGCTTAAGCTCGAGTCTTCTGCCTTCTTCTCAGGTGGGATCTCTTAATGTGAAATGCCTCTGTACGCCGTGTCACACTTCTGGACACATCTGTTATTATGTGACTAAGCCAAATAGCTCCGAGCCACCTGCTGTTTTTACAGGTGAGGAGTTGGGAGGTTGCATTGCTGGCAGCCTGTGTCGCAAAGAAATAAGCTACCCCTCTGCCTGTGTGCTCCTGACTCTGGCTGTGCTCATCCCTTCCTGCCAGCGCAGCTCCTTAACATCCACCTCTTGCCCCCCTTTGCTGCCGAGTGGTGGGTGTGGATGGAACTGGTGACACTCCTCTGGGTTTGCAACCCCTTGCTGGACACCACCCTGCAAGCAACGTCAAGCGCAAACCCTGGATGAGTCCTACGTCCAGCATTTCCTTGAAAGAAGAGCTGTTGGTTTTCCTGTCTTAGGCCGAACTGTGGCTGATCCCAAAACCTGTCGCTTTTCCATATACCCGTACCAAAACCGAGAGAAGAGGAAACAGGGGAGTGAGAGAGGGCTGGTGCTCCATCTCTAGTAGCCAGGTTCTGGATCCTCTTTTGGAGAGTAGGGTTCCCCCTTCCCCGAGATTGCACCCAGTCCCCCATGTCATCCCTCTCCTGACGGGTGTTCTCCAGAGCTTGCACCAGCCGCCGCACGGAAGAAGTAACGCTTGAGCGAGGCTTTAGGGAGCACAGGGGAGAAAATGCGGAGGCGCCTCGTCTTTGTTCAGCTCCATAGCAAAGGAGAACGTGTTCCTTGTCAGCTCTGGAGAGGAGAGGGGCCGGCAGGCTGCCCGCGGGCAGGGAAGCGCTGGCAGGGTCTGCCTGGCGAGGCTCCGAGCTTTCCCGCGTTGGCAGTTTGCTGCGTGGGTTTGTAGCGCTGAGCGGCAGCGTGGCCTGGCTCTCCCCGGGCCTTCTGCTGAGCTGCAGCCAGGACGGCAGCGGGACTGCGCCCTCGGGGGCCGTGTGCTCACGCCGTGGCATGAGGAGCCGTGTCTGGCTCTGACGCTGTCACCCTCCCTTGCAGGTGACACGCTCTTCGTGGCTGGCTGTGGGAAATTCTTCGAGGGAACCCCGGAGGAAATGTACAGAGCACTGATTGAGATCCTGGGCAACTTGGACCCCAAAACGGTATGAACCTCTCCTGTGCTGGTGAGGCAACCAACCGGAAACTTCTACAGACAGCAGAGACACCCTCTTCCTAATTATACTGTTGTTCAAAGGGGGAATTTCTCAACTGTTGAAGGGAGGAATTCTTACATCAGGAATTGTCTTTGATGCTGAATAGCTGGAGTCCTGCGGGAGGGAAATACCTACCCCAGATGTGTTTGTGCTTTGTGGGGAGAGAGCAGGGGCTGCTTTTGAAAACTAAGGTTAGCAAGCTGGGATGCCTGGGCTCTTCCATCGGGCTGGCCCTTAGATTTCCAGGTAGTACAGGCTGATCATTCCCTGACTTCTCCGGTGCATGTCTGCAGTGGGGAGCGTTGTGTGTCCTGGAGGGTTGACTTTTGTTCCTGCTGTACCATGACACTGGTGATGGTACCTGCTACTCCACCTTTGTACCTTCAGCGTTACCTGGTGTCACTCTTCCTTTCCCTTCCCAGAGAGTTTACTGTGGTCATGAATACACCATCAACAATCTCAAGTTTGCTCGACACGTGGAACCCAGTAACGTCAGTATCCAGGAGAAGCTTGCTTGGGCCAAGGTGAGCTGGTTCATCCCTTCCTTCCATGGGGACAGGCTGGGAGAGTTGGGGGGTTCAGCTTGGAGAAGGGAAGGCTCTGGGGAGACCTTAGAGCACCTTCCAGTGTCTGGGGGGGACTTTTTCCAAGGGCAGGGAGTGACAGGACAAGGGGTAATGAGTTTAAACGGAAAGAGGGAGATTGAGATGGGACATCAGGAAGGAATTCTTTCTCCAGAGGGTGGGAGCACTGGGACAGGTTGCCCAGAGAAGCTGTGGATGCCCCATCCCTGGCTGGGAGTGTTCAAGGCCAGGCTGGATGAGGCTTGGAGCAACCTGGTCTGGTGGAAGGTGTCCCTGCCCATGGCAGCGGGTGGGACTGGGTGGGCTTTAAGGTCCCTTCCAGCCCGAATCACCCTGTGATTTCCTAGACTTGATGCGTTCAGAGAGGCAGAGGAGAGAAGACAAGCCTGGGGAGGAAGAAAGGCTGAGGGAAGGGAGTTAAGAACCAGGAGCTGCAGTCCAGGGGAGCGGTGTTGGGGAACAGCCTTTGTGTGTGGCCCAGAGAAGAAGGTTTTCTGGCTGGTGGAGATGTGACCCTCCTTGGAAACCCCCCGGTGTAATTTCAGGCGGGTGTCCAGGTCTGCTTGGGAGGGTCAGCGCTGTCCCGGGTCTCTGCGTGTGCCTCAGTGCTTTGTCACGGCCTGGGGACGGGCCTGGCCTGAAGAGCAGCCCAGGCAGTTAGGCGCAGCACAAACCCTGCGTGGTTAACCACCAAAACATTCCCCGTGAAGCAGGAATCTCCCCCCGTTACAGGCAATGTACGACAGCGGCGAGCCAACCATACCCTCCACCATCGCCGAGGAGTTCACCTACAACCCCTTCATGCGGGTGAGGTACGGAGGAGGTGGGGGGAGCAGTCCTTGTGTTTGCAGGGGGGACGTGGGAAGGAGGATCTCCCCAAAGAACCAGCCGTATGTGGGAGTTTCTCCCCCGCCTCGCGTAGTCCTGCTCGATGCAGGCGGAACGCGGTAGCAGCGACCTCGCGTGCGAGATTGCGTCTTGCAGCCTTTGCATTTGCTGTCCCCGGTGTTCCCCCTGCGCAGGGAGAAGACGGTCCAGCAGCACGCGCGGGAGACCGACCCCATCCGAACCATGGGGGCCATCAGGAAAGAGAAGGATAGCTTCCGAGTCCCGAAGGACTGAGCACCCCGCCTGCCTCCCCTTAACGTCGGTTTACGCGTCACTTAGGCTCTTCAGCTGTTTTAGGAGTCGAACCTTCTGTTGTGCTTGCGACAGTTATAGTTAGGGGTTTATTTTGTTTTCATTAGGGAGAAAAAAGCACTTTGCCCTTGTTGAGATGTTCCCCAGCATATTTATGTTAGGATGAAGGGTATTTATCCTTCAGTTGCTGGCTCCCACGCTGACAGGCGGTCGCTTGGCACGTGTTGGTACGTCGCTCTGAGTCTGGGGCGGGGAAGGGTCGAACCCTGCGGTCTAGGAAGAAGCTCCTGTTGTTTTTGCCGGACACCGACAGCGGGACTGGGGCCTGGGATGTTTAAGCCGGAGACCAACCGCACTGACCGCGTTGCCAGCTGAGGATTTGGACTTTTGTCCCATGCTGCTGCTGAAGCGCTCCCGGGCGTCGCTTCTGGCTCCGCTCAGCGGGTGCTCGGTGTCAGACCTGCTCTGCCACCGCCTCCTCGGGGCTGGGTTTGGGAGACTCTGCAGCGCGGTTGGGCCCTGGGGATGGCACATGGGGACTGTCCAGCTTCTCTCCCTGGCGTTCCCTGCCTGGGCTGCGGTGCCTTTTCCAGGCAGCATGCTGGCTTAGCGATTGTGCTGTGGCTTGCGCCCCTTCGCTCTTCTCTTCAGCTCTTTGCATGTACCTGCTCTTCGGTGTAACCTGTATGCCACTTGGGTCGGATCCACGCAGACGAAGAAGGGGTTTGTCTGCTGGCTCAGAATCCCGAGAAGGAACCACTTACCCAGCAGCTGACTGTGTGTCTGAGAGCCGAGTGGTGACAAGACTCCTCCGGGCGATGCTTTGCTGCTGGTAGCGGGGATGGCCGCTCCGTGCCTCGCTGTGAGTAACGTGGCCAACGAGCTGCTCTGGGGAGCGCCGGCAGCAGCCGTGCCGCCCTGCGAGGTGGTAGCGCTGAGGGCATCCGTGTGTGGCCGGGTCAGGCAGGGCTGGGGGCTCAGCCACGTTAGCGTGGCGCGTGTCTGTGTCTTGGTGGCCTTAACGCCGTCTGTGTTCTGGGCTGTAAGGCCCCGGGCTGCAGGGAGGAGACTCCCCCTTGGACTGTTGTTCTGACAGAGGGAAGTGTGTGCTAAAGTGGGTGAGTGGAATAAGCTTTGGGGGAAAGTAAATGCGGATTTTCCGGGTGTGGATCACTCCTGCACGTCCCATCGTCCAGCTTGGGGTCTTGAAACGAGAGCGATGAGGGATGGTGGTAGGACCCAGCCTTGCAGCTTGGCTTCTGCGTCTCCCACGCATCTTCCTCCTCATTCCACGTCCTTCCTTGCTTCTGGCTCGGGGCTGCGCGCTGCAGGTCTGCTCAGCTACGCGCGCTTCAGACAAACGTTTTGCAGCTGAAACGGAAGTTTGAAAGGGTTTTGGTTCAAGCTCCCCCCTCCTGGCGCGTGTTGGTGCCGCGGAGTCCATAACGCCCGGGTGTCACCGCCGTGACCCGGGTCTGCGCCGAGCGGCGGCGCGGGAGCGGGATTCCGTGTCGCGCCGTGTCTTTAGTTGCTTAAAAAGGGTGAGTTTTGTGTCGTTCCCAAAGAAAAGCGGTACCTGAAGCTTTCCTGCCTCCGTGACTTGCCCGCCGTGCCGCTGCAACGGAGCGCGGCTGTTCTGATGGCTGTTTGACACGCCAGCCAATAAAGGACCGCTGCAGCTTGAGGCTCGGTCCGGAACCGGGGGGTCTCTTCATCTCACCGCTTACTGGTATTTTCGGTGCTGGTGATTGACGCCAACCGACTGGAAGCATCTTTCTGCCTCATCCTGGGGGGAGTGGGTGGCGTTTTGGGACCCTCTGGGGCTTTATTCGAGGTCTCGTTGCAGCTTTTGGAAAGGAGGGAGCGCGTCTGCTTGTTTCCAGCTGCCAGCGCCCTTCCCTCCGTCCCCAGTGGCACTTGGGGGGTTGCGGCCACCCCCGAACCCCTGCCCCACTGCGGGGGAGCTGGGGCAGCTGGAGGGGCTCGGAGCCGG
>NW_010272145.1:0-211 GCF_000690775.1 Eurypyga helias
GGGTAATCCGGGCTCAATGGGGTCCCAGCAGCCCGGGTGATGTGCCCTGTGCTGAGCTGCAGCTCTCCAGGCGATGCCCCAGAGCAGAGCTGGGGGCAGGGGGAGCAGGGGATGGATGCCTTCACAGCAATCGCGATCAAACCATAGGTGCCACTGTCCCCGGGCAGGGACAGCCGGAGGGCTCCGTGGCAGGGGGAGCGGGGGACAACGG
>NW_010272145.1:232-1729 GCF_000690775.1 Eurypyga helias
GGCGGGTACAGCCGGAGGGCTCCGGGGCAGGGGAAGCTGGAGCCACGGAGAGATCGGGCAGATTCTGTGACCGAAGGGGAGGGCGGTTGGTCTCCGGAGCACGTCTCCCTGCTCAGGGTGCTGCTCGTTTGGAGCAGGGGATGTCTCCTGTCCCTCCCCAGCCTGGGGGAGCTACTGAAGAAGGGAGAGGAGGATCCTGCTCTCCATGGCTGCTCTGGAGAGGACAGAGCTAATGGGCTTAAAATGCATTAAAGCAGATTTTGGATAGAAGCAGAGGAAAAACTGACTGGTGGTAGAGGCAGGAGAAGACAGCCCAGGGAGCAGGGCAGCTCCCTGCCCCGGGGCCGAGGAGCAGGGCTGACGCATCCATGCAGCTGGGTAGGGCTTTTGCAGTCCCTGCCACGTGGCAGGGGACAGGGGAGCTGGACGTCCCCATGCCCAGTGTTACCCTGACCGGCCCTGGCTGCCCATACCCAGCTGGTATCAGCAGTGGCCATCTGAGCTGGCAGCCAATTAGCTCTGGCGTTAACCATTTCCACAAGTGAGGAGAACATCCTGGTTGCATTAGGCAGGCTTAGGAAATAGGAGGCATCTTGACCTCGGGGCAGCCTCAGAGCTGTGCCCGCCAAGCCCTCTGGGCATACGGGGCACTGAGGAGAAACCGTGCACCGCACCGTGGCAGGGTGTTCCTGGCGACGGCGGGGCTTGGTCCCTGGTGTGTGGCCCTTGCCCAAGGGAGGTGGCGTGTCATCGAGCAGAACAGCCCTGCAAATCCATCCCCAGCCACTCTGACTTCAGTCCCCGTCCGGGGACATACCCAGCAACATTGGAGGTGTTCTCAGGTCGAGGTTTGTGGGGTCGGCAGGGAGGGCACTTCCCTGTCGATGCCATTGCTGCACCCTGGTGAAATCCCAGCAAATTTAATTCCAGCAAAAATAAGGGAAAGAAAAGGAGGTGATGCTGAAATAAAAAAGGAGGGAGATGATACCCGAAGGTCTGAATGGAACTAAATAGCGCTCTTTCCATCTTTTCTTTATTTAGCTTCAATTTTTGTATTTAAATTGAGCAGGATCTAGCTGAAATGGAGTTAGTTCTGATGGACAATGCCTATTCAGCGTCACTGGGGCTTATTCACAAGCCTTACGCCGGCTCTAACTACGGCGAGAAAGAAATGAGCTTCCTATTCATTGTGCTTGCACCTCAGCTCTGCTATCTGCCTAAACAGATTTTGGATTTCCAAGTGGTTTTTAACAAATGGGAACATCAGAAAATTTTCCTGAGGGTCCCTAAGGCTTTCAGAATGTTTGCAGAAGCGGAGTTTTCACCTTTCCCTGCCAGCAAGGTTTATCCGTGGAGGAGCGTTCAAATCGGCAGACGCTCTCCGGGTGTCACAGGCAGAACAATACAGAAATAAAGCGATTTTCCATCTTTAGCATTGCGTTTATGGCGGGGGAGGATGCTTGGGTCACAGCGGAGGCCAAAATCCCCCGGGACGTA
>NW_010272146.1:0-940 GCF_000690775.1 Eurypyga helias
TCCCCGACGGGAAAGGAGGGGGTGATTTTATGCAGGGATGGAGATGGTCCGGGTGTGACTGACCCTGGACAGAGGTGGGGGGTGTATGTGTGTGACACGAAGGGCAAAGACCACGTTTCAAAGGAGAGCAATTCCCCCTAGGACAGAGGAGCAGAGGCCGTTCAACCCCCTTCCCCCCACCCCTCCCCGATATCTCCTTCCCACAATATCGACTTTGTGCCTGTGCTTCAATACTTACCCTTGTGTTTAAATTAGCGGGGCAGATTTATAGCTCCCTCCCTTTTAAGTAATTTATTGTGGTAAATTAGTTTATATTTGAACAGACTCTCGGGCTCCTAATTCGCCTTCGCCCAAACAGGTCCGCAGCTGCATGGCTCTGCGGCCTTTGGAGGGACGCTGGAAGGCACTCAGGCGTTGAACAATAAACCTCGGTTCAAGTCGTTGGCATCCACACCGCAGAGTCCCTTCAAACCCAGCAAATAAAGTTTGGGGCTTGATTTAAAAGGAGTCTCCGTCCGCAGGGTTTATAACCCCGGGGGTATTTCCCCATCCTCCTCCGGCGGTGGTTTGCAAAGTCCTTTAAAAGCCACTTCAAGATCTCAGCCGCGTTATCATCTTTACTGCGGTGAATCGAATTATCTTATCTTTTCCCCAAGAACAAAGTTAAAGCAGGGAAGCAGCCCCCCTCCCCACCGAGCTGCCGCCCCGTCTCGGCTTCTCCTCCCACGCCGGAGGGGCTGGGCAGCGGTTTCTTTCCAGGATTTTCTCTTTGCCTGGGAAAATCCGTTGCGTTGTGTGGGAAGGGATCTCCCCGGTCCTGCCGAGGGAGATGATGGAGCGGAATTGTCTTCTGCGCTTTGAATTTGGTGGTCTGGGATCCGGAGCAGTGGCCGCCGTCCTCTCTGCCGTTTATTTTTCCTCTTGAATAGTGTAAACCGCT
>NW_010272146.1:955-1272 GCF_000690775.1 Eurypyga helias
CCAAGCACAAAAAAAATTAATTTTTTTTCATTTAAAGAATGATTGCAACTTTTTTTCCTTTTTTACTTATTTAATTTAATTTTTATTTTTCATTTTCCCCTTTTTATTTTTTGTTCTTTTTCCTTTTTCTTTTCCTGGGATCACTATTAATACGATCAAAGATGGGGGGAAAAAAAATTAAGAGCGTCTTTGTCTTCGAAAGAAAATAAGATTCCAAGCGGAGGAATTTATTTCAAAAAGAGGGAAAAAAGGCGGTAGGAGGAAAGAGACCGACTTTTAATCGAGGAGTCCCCCGGTTTTGCTGCCCGTTTGCCGCG
>NW_010272147.1:0-13481 GCF_000690775.1 Eurypyga helias
GCCCCGCCCCGCCGCTGATGTAACTCGGCTCCACGTTGCAGCACAAAATCCAGCTGCAGCGCCGGGGCCGTTTTCAGCCTCTCCCCGACCTGCCCAGGCAGCCCTACCCGCGGCACAGCCTGCCCTGACCCGCGCTCGCCCCGGCCCCAGCTCTGCAGGCTCGGGGGGCAGCAGGTGCAAAGCACCTGTAGCTGAGCGTTGGAAAGTGCCTTCACCTCCTCGGGCCCTTCCCCACCACGCGCAAACCCTTCCCAAGGGCAGGAGTGCTCCCGCGCCCCATCTGCGTCCAGACCTAAGTGAAGAGAATCAGGGAATCATTTAATCACATAGCGTCGCTGAAGGTAGACCAGATCGCTGATTTTCTTGCCCATTATTGATTCCACCGGTGGGCCTGACATTACGTGGAGCAGATTTTTCCATCATGTAAAGAATTTAAGATAAATCCTTTGCTAAAACATACACTGTGATCCAACAGCTTCACGAACGGCAGAGCAGATGTCCTTCAGCTGTGTGATGCAGTGGGGCCGAGCAGGCAATCGCACCCAGCACACATTCACCTACTGAAGCCGCGAGCTTCTGCCTCATAACACACCTACAAATTCTAGCTCAGAGCACTGATTTTGTTTCCTTTAGGACTGTTGACAACTCTCTGATGTGCCACCTAGAATTCCAGTGTCTGTCATTATCAGCCCAGTTGCTATCTGGAGCCACAGGAGAATGTTTCTTATCCAAGAAAACCCGTATTTGGACCTGTTTCCTCAAGGGGGGGGGGGGGGGGGGAAGTGCTCAAGGAGGAAGCCGCCCTGACAAACAAGTGGAATTCAACTGTATTTAGTGTGACTCTGCTTTGTGCAACACTAGTGCTCACTGAAGTGATTAAAACATGAAAAGGTCAACTGAAGATGTACTTGAAAAGAGCTAGGAAAGTCAGAATCCAAAGCTGTCCGGTGCCGGGGTCATGGAACGGGGACAGGTGTCGGGCAGACGTGGCTGCTCACAACACACCAGTTCAGGCTGCCCGGGAGGGCTCCTGTATCTTACACCTTCACTTAGTTCCCTGCAGAAAAATCAGGTGCTTCTCCAGCAGGAAGACAGCTGAGTGCAGCTCCAGCTGCTTGGAGGGAACTGTGCTCCTCTCGCCACCCTCCTTGGCTCCGAAAGCACTCGGTTCCTGGGAACATCGAACATGCTTTTTAACGTTCCTCCTCGTTCCTCATTAAGGCAACGTCTCCTGGTCCCTCCATCGCTTGTGTTTCACTGCGGCGAGGTTTGTGGATGGCACTCAGAGAACAGGGGCATGAGACGACACAGGGCAGGAGCCGGTTCCTGTGGCTCCATCCGAGAACCAAAGGCACAGTGGTATCACGGGCACAGGGTAAGAACCTGAGGAGGAAAGTCCATGATCTGGACCACGTTCCAAATGTGTCACTGAACCTCAAGCACAGGCCCTGTCTGTTTGCCTTTTCAAAAGCAGAGAATACTAGACAGGAGTAGGATCAACAGCAAGCAGGCAGCCAGATCAGCTCTGTAACTGCTGTCCAAATTCAGCGCCACCTTGAAGGGGAAGAAGATGTCAAATGGGAGTTTCCAGTGCCTCTGGGGCTGGCCTCGCGGCGGTTCTGGCCACACTGTCATGTCCGCGAATGTGACGACGGTTGTCAAAGGAACGGGGCCCACACTCGGGAGCTGGAACAAGGAAAGCACAGAGCTCAGGAAGCTGAACACAGAAGATACATCTCTCTGGCTGCTAACCGAGACCCTCTGCAGGTGGCTGCCAGGCAACAGCCTCTAGGAATGTGGGAGTTCAGTCTTCCAGGTATACTTTTTTAGTGGAGTAACTGCTCTTTCCCAAAATCGATACTCTGCAGGTAACTCCAGGGCACAGGTCTCAGGAGAGATGAGCAGCTCCTGTGCATCACATGCAGGAGATCTCCAGGGCAGAAGCAGTGACTCCAGCTCTGCTCAGGTAAGCCCTCTACTCAGAGGAAAGGCAAAGCAGGTGGTGGGTAACAATATCCCTGGATGTCTTCAAGGCCAGACTGGATGTGGCTTTGAGCAACCTGGTCTAGTGCAAGGTGTCCCTGCCCATGGCAGGGGGGTTGGAACTAGATGATCTTTAGGGTCCCTTCCAACCTAAACCATTCTATGATTCTATGAATAACAGAGCCAAGATTGGATTTTTATAAAACGCTGTATTTCATGTAAGACAAGATCACCTGCCCCTTTGACCAGGTGACTGCTGCCAGAACCAGTCTGCCAGGACTGCCACCACACCATCCTTCTGATAAAATACCAGTGAAATGAAGCAGGGACCCAACACCACTCATTAATGTCTCCCATTTCAGGGTGTTGTTTCAGAGAGGGGACACACTGGCAGGTCCAGTTGCTTTGCTCTACCATGTGCTTTGCCATCTACCTCACAGTGCTACAGTCGTTAGCATCAGTCACTCAAGCAGATGAAGTCTGAATCTCGCCATTCCGGATTGGCTAATCCTTACCGAGGGGCATGCTCCCTGCGCCTTTACTAGGAACACAAGTCTCCCTACTCAGACAGAAGTTGATAACAGAGCCGTGTTGCAGCTCAGATTGAGAAAATCTCTTTGTTGGGCAGAAGCATCAGTTTGCTTCAGGGCAACATGTTCTACAGGTGAACATTGTCCTGTCACATTCTTTTCACATGTGTTTCAAGGAGGGAGGATGAAGAGGTACCATGAGACACAGCCAAACGCATGATGTAAGATCTCATTTAGGCTGGGTGTAGAGTTCAAAGAGTAGTAACAGATCAGACAGACACTGGCCATGTCAGACCTCACTGCCACAAGAATGTCATGGGCAGGGGTCAGCTGCTCCCCCAAAGTCCCCCACTAAAGACTTGGTGATGTCAGGAATTCAGCCTTGCACCAGAATGGGATCCACTGGCACACGCCTGAACTCATTCCCCTTTGTGGACTGTTAGCTCCACGCTCTGCTGACATCCCAAAATCACAGAATGGTTTGGGTTGGAAGGGACTTGTAAAGGACAGCTAGTCCAACACCCCTGCCATAAGCAGGGACACCTTCCGCTCGAACAGGTTACTCGGAGCCCCATCCAACCTGACCTTGACTGTTTCCTTCACATATCTCCTCTTAGAAACCTTTCCAGCTTACAGCCTTTCCCCCCAGCTCTTCACACCTGCTGCCAGCAGCCTCTTCCTCAGCTGATTTCAGAGCCCCTAGAGCCATGGGAGTATCTTCTTACCCAGGTTGGGAGCATGCTGGAGTCTGTGAAATATGGACCAGCTCAAGTTCCATATCAAAGCTTTGAGAGCCTACATAAACGTGGTTATTGAACGTTTGTAACTGCAACTTTACAGCCAGCATAATTTAAAGTTTAAAGTTTGCATCCTTAAGGGGCAGAAGGTGGTTTGAGGTTGGAAAGAAGGGACCTTTTCTAGTTGCACAACTGACTGAGGACAGTACTAACAGGACCAAAGAGCCACCTTCCTCTACGGAGCTGTAACACAAACTTGCCAGTGCAGCGAGACGACTGCTGAAGCTCAGCACATCTCAGCTCAGTAGTGCCAGGAGCATTTGATTCCTTGGTTCTTAAACAACCTGTGAATCCTATTTAATTACCTCTGTGTGTGAGGGAGGGGTTTAAATTCCATACCTTCAGGGGGTGACACTGATAGAAGTACCGTGCACCCAGTATCTGAGCTTGTGGGTTGGAGAGGAGGCCCAGCTTCGTCCAAACTATCTGGATCTCCAGCGTCACAGGAACCACGCAACAGGAAGTGCAGTTCACAGCCTGAAAGTAAAATATACCCCAAACACCTTAATACAGTATTTTAAACATGAAAAAGGACCGTTATGGTCACAGCCTAGTGTTGTGGAGAGCATAGGTCACAGAACCCGAACGAGTCACTTGAGCACGAGCCCCGTAACTCCTGGTCAGGTTAACCTCCCCTTTTAGAGCTCTATCCAGCTCACCGTCATCATTTCCAAGAGAATTTGTCTCAGCTCTACCACCTGGATTTTTCATTCTATTAGGCCATCTCTTGACAGATTCTTAATTATTAAAATAGAATTTCCTCCTCCATTAGTACTTGGATCAAACCTTTACCCCTATTCGGTAATATATAAATATCCCTAAAAGCTAGAAAATCAGAAAGGATGATAGTACTAAAAGCATCAAATTAATAGGAAGTAAGGAGGTAGTATGAGTTCCAGAGGGCTATAGAAGGCTGGCAGAAAACCAGGTAATACAACACTGCATTCAATATTAAACTTTTTTTGGTACACTTAAATAGCAGGAACGGGATTCGAGAGCTATTCCATCTGACAGGCTGTACTCAGTATCCTCATAACCTGAAGCACAGTGAGAATGACAGCTTACAGGCACCGAGACCCCTGAGAGTCAGTGGGTCATCACACACACAAAGCCCAGATGAACAAGCTGGTTCTTTTTCCCATGCCCGTGCTTGTCCAGGGCAACACAGGTATCAAAGGCACACCACCTGCCCACTGCAGTCCTGCACCAGAATGTCCATCCACTCTTCTGCCTGGTCTGAACGAGCACTGCCGGTTGCAGCAAGGGCCTCTGCTCTCTTCACCCCCTGAAGAGCCTTGTATAACTTCTGCTGGATGTAGCTGCAGTTACTTCTGCCCAGTACTGGGGATAGGCTGGAAATAAGAACACAACAGCTTTGACAAAGTGATTTCCAGGACAGAAAAAGCAGCTATCCCTGCCCATGGCAGGGGGTGGGACTAGACGGTCTTTAAGGTCCCTTCCCACCCAAACCATTCCATGATTCTGTGATTCTTTTGCTCTTGAATGAATCATTATGGAATTACTGGTATTAAATGAATGCAGTTTCAATCCCCTCTGCAACGAGAAGGAAGAGGAACGTGGCAGGGTAACGCATGACAAGGAAAACTGGCAGCTCTTCAGCCATCTTATCACATCCGTGGTCACAGACCCACCTGCCACCAACAAAAGAAGGATCCCGTCTTCAAGACAATCACTTCCTAAGGTTCTGTTATAACTCACTCCTAAAATACAAACCCTACTCTTGCCCAAGATATTTTCCCAGACTACAGCCTCAATGGCTCAGACAACCTTGACAACATCCAGGTTGTGCAGGAGGCCCACCACCTCTCTGAAATGCAAGCCCTCTTAGAGCATATGAAAGTGCTCTCCACTCTCTCTTGGAGTCGAGACCCACTGGCAACCTGGGGAAGTCCTGGGCTCCACAGCAGCAGGTGAGACTATGGAAAAACATGCTCAGTCCAGACCTTGCGAATGTGTCAGGAAGGGTGAGTGCGGAGTGTGATGTTACCTGAGCCTGCAGCCTGTCCTCATATTTCTTCCAAATTGTACTGTGTGTCTGAGGAACTGTGAGCAAGTTCCATCACCTTCGCTCCGTAAAATGCTCAGCTGAGAGACTGCATGTCAAGAAGTCAAACAAAACTATAAACAGACAGTATAGGGCACCCAACATGTATTTAACAATCCCCTCACCCGACATCCCTTCTCATCCTCATCACAGACTACAGTGCAGTCGTGACCAAAAGGCCTGCTGACGGTTGCGATGGAATGCTGACATATGCAGGTGATGGCAGAACCTCAAAAGTCACAGAATGACGGAATCTTTTAGGTTGGAAAAGACCTTTAAGATCACCCAGTCCAACCGTTACCCCAGCACTGCCCAGCCCCCACTAACCATGTCCCTGAGCACCTCGTCCACACGGCTCTGAAACCCCTCCCGGGATGGGGACTGCCCCCTCCCTGGGCAGTCCCTTCCAACCCTGACAGCCCTTTCCGGAAAGAATTTCCCTAATATCCAGTCTAAACATCCCCTGGCACAACCTGAGGCTGTTCCCTCTTGTCCCATCGCTTGTCCCTTGGGAGAAGAGACCGACCCCCCCCTCTGCACCCCCCTTTCAGGGAGTTGTAGGGAGCGATAAGGTCTCCCCTGAGCCTCCTCTTCTCCAGGCTGAACCCCCCCAGCTCCCTCAGCCGCTCCCCCAGGACTTGTTCTATGTCCAGAGAGCAAGAGAACAAGAAGTCAATGAACCCAGTGATAAATAAGTTAGACAGCATGAAAGGATACATGCTGCACGGCACCGCTGTTTGCCATCAGCAGTGGTGCTCCGGTCATATAGCCAGGGTTTCCACTTCGAGGCAGCGTATGAGGAAGAGTCCTGGTCTACAAAGAGGCCAAGGGAAGAGGGAAAGGAAGAGGAAAACACTAGCACCAATGAGATCCATTCACCTCAGAAGATCAAATTCATATTCTCAGATACGAAAATGTAACCCGATTTTCAAATGCCCCAGTATTATGCACTACTAAAACCTCCATTTTTGTTTCCAAATCCTCTTTTTTACCTGGTAAATTCATCTACAATCCAGGAAGTCAAAAACTCAATGTCAGTACCCTGAAATGTGATACTGCCAGGACTGTTCTTGAAACAACAAATTCCTAGTGCTCAGCATTTGTGTCCGAGATCAGTCTGGGCAATTCTAGGGATGATCTGCAGAAAACACCTGCCTTGGCCCTGACTGTGAGGGGCAGATTCCACTTCTAAATTGTTTTATGGGAGAGCCTCCGGGGATAACTTCAGCCATGTCATCCTGCACGCTTATCAAGCCCCGAGGTCACCACCTGCCCACTTTACACGGCCTCTATGGGACAAGGTTTATATGAACTTCAACACGCATTACTATGTCCAAAATTTCCACCCGCACCAAAGTTACTCTTTTTCCGGCTGCACAGGAAAAGTTACACAAGTCCCTGGAGTAACTTTAACAACTTGGTTCACAAACATTGAGCACCTCAGGTACAGCACAGCTCCAACCTTTTCCTTCACAAGACTATGGTGGTGACCCTGATCTCATCCTCTCCCCTCTTCCCTCACCCAAATCAAAACAGCAGCAAAGAGCCATCAGTCTCTCCAACGCTGGGCAGTGCGAGACGGCATGCTGGCACTGAGCCTGAATTTACCTACGAACGTGGTTTACTTGAGAGCAAAGCAGCATCCCCTCCTCCCTTCTGCCACCAGCTGTGTCCCAGGTTCTGGCGCCACCAGAGCACAGTGACACTGCTCTAATGGTTCCACGTCTCGCCTGTACCCAACGGAGTCACAAACTACAGACTACAACCATGGCAGGAGCCCAGGGAGGATGGGGGCACTGACCCAGAAGTGCAACGTGAAGTGCTGCTGCAGAGAGGATCCTGAGCTCCCAGAAATGTTGCTCACTTTGAAGCGGACAGAAACACTCCGAATCCCGTGTGTGCCACTGAATTCGATCTCATACACCACCTGCAGGTCCAGTCAGAGAAGAGGCAGAGGCAGGTAACAGGGCAGAGAGTTACGCTGGCGCTGAGCTGCCCAAAGGGAACGTGATGCAGATACCTCTGAAACAACGTTGTTGCATGTGTTGTCTCTCATGTGGGGAGCTCCAGGTGGGGCGACCGCTGTGACCTGGACCTGGGGACAGTAACCGGATCAACAACGAGCAGTTGTTTCAAAGGAGCATACCTTTCTTACCCCTTCCCACTGCTCTGCCATCCAAGTCCAGTTTCCCTTCCCGCTGTAGCTGTGATCTGTGGACACACTGCTCTGCTCTAGATGCCTTTTTTTCCCTAAGGGATCAAGCTACCTCCCTGGCTCCAGCCCTATCCATGCCCATTCTTTTCAAAGTACATCTTTCCTTATATCCCCAGTTTTCTTCTATAATGTCACGTTAGTCCAAAAAAGCCTCATCTTGGACACAGAACGTTCCCATTCTCCCAAGTTCCCAACCCATGGGCATTACTATGGATCCCTACAATTCCAGATATGTTTTATTTCAGAAGCAGAAATTATTTTCATTGGCAGTAGAGACTGACCTTCATGGACTGCACAACAGTGTCATTAACTGGGGCCTGGGAAAACAAACAAACCAACACACAACATCAAAAACTCAACCCTCTTCCTTGGTTTGCAAGTGCCTAAAGTCATGAAACCATCACTAAATACAGCCTCCCTGTTGACAGAAATTACTCTGTTTATTCCAGATGTGTAAAACTTGTCATCAATCTGGGATCCAGAAATCACAGACACAATCCCAGGAAGCGTTTTCAGAACACCAGAAGACAGATTTTATCCTTGGCCCTGCTGATGACCTGCAGAACGCAGACACTTTGAAGTACCAGCATGTTTGACCCGTGCCTGGAGCTCCTCCTTCTGGAACCAAGGAATTACTTCAGCTTCGGCCAGAAAAAATAAATTTTGCTCACAGTGACAAAGAAAGCCCCGAAAACGTGAGTTAAGTTTGATCAACAGAAGACTCTCTGCTATGGTTCTGTGGATTTAGATTTCAATTATAGGGTAAACTGAGTCATTAGCCTTACTAAGGTGTTAATATTTACACTGCCCTTTTATCTCGAAGGCAAGAGGCAGTACAGTCACGTTAACGTCCAGTCAGACCACCATGATGTCTGAAATTACTGTCAGGGTAAACACTGGAGAAATCGATATGGACTTAATCTGTGAATGCAAATAAAGCTCATGTTGGTAACTGGCCTTCAGTGCGACTGTCGGGACCACACGCTGTAAAACAAATTGCCATTCCCCACCAAGAACATGCACGGCTTGGCTGCTCAAGCTGATGGAACAGGGAGAAATGTCTTGACAAATAGCCTGTTTAAAATACAAGGGAGCTCAGGTAAACCATTAAAACTATGGAGTACCAACGAGGTACCTGTTAAATGCACTAAGAATTTGCCAATATCTTACTGGAAAGCAGTTTGGATTGAGGGATTGTCACTGATCATGGCATTTTAACAGTCAGGGACAAGAGGCCAGGTGAGCTCGAGCCCTGGGGTTAGGTGAAGCTGCAAGGGAAGGCAATGGAAGTCAAGCAAGCAAGATGCTGAGCAAAAGGGAGAAACAGGACATTCACCCTCAGCACACTGAAGTCACGGTAGTAGGAGGCAGCATCCAGGGCAGGGTCAGTAATGCAGCTCTTGCTCAGGTTGGCAAAAATCCGAGTACAGCTTGTGCTTTTACTGTCCAGGAAGCCTGAGTTAAGACATGACAACAGATAAACCAAAGCAAACCACCACACCAAATTCTTCCCCCTGTACTAACCAGCAGGATTTCCATCAACACAAAGTCCACTGGCTCCCATTTTTACTGGCTGTCTCAGCGTGCTCAGTACAGATGATGAATCGAAGTAGATTAGGATTGGATCACCAGCCTGAAAAGACAATGTGGAGAAGTCACAGACCAAGTGACTGTGCAATACTAAGGCCAAGTACAAGGTGATCACATCATCAGGACGCAGAGGCAAATTCATCTTTCTCCTTAGCGTACACCTACTTCGGTCTAAAGGGTTGTCCAAGCTTTTAAATACAAGAAAAGTAATCAGAAACTTTTTACAGAATAAGGAATGAAAAGCACAGAGAGATGCAATGGATTATAGGTAGAAAAATCCAAATACCAATCTGTTCTCATTAGAGCTCATGATGCAGCTTTACAGTGTATCTGCAAACCGCTGTGTTCTTTCAACTCACCCGGTAAAAGGCAGAGAACGACGGCTGGGCTTGTGACGGTGCTAAAAGTAATCAGAAACTTTTTACAGAATAAGGAATGAAAAGCACAGAGAGATGCAATGGATTATAGGTAGAAAAATCCAAATACCAATCTGTTCTCATTAGAGCTCATGATGCAGCTTTACAGTGTATCTGCAAACCGCTGTGTTCTTTCAACTCACCCGGTAAAAGGCAGAGAACGACGGCTGGGCTTGTGACGGTGCTAAGCAAATCAGATCCTTTGATATCCTGTGGCTGTTGTAAATAGTTCAGCTTTGCTAAAGGTTGAAGAGAAAAAAAAAAAATCCACCAATATCAAACTCCTAGAAGAGGCAGAGCTAAAACCAAGTAAATATTGTGCCAACATCTGACTGTACGATAGATAGGGCCTTCTACTAATTAATCCATAGTAACACTGACAACAGGCTGAGGTGAGCTATGAACAGGCTGATACCCCGAGTACTAGTTGGTATTGTTTCATGGGAAACCGGTGTTAATACAGAAATGTGACTGTGCAAAAAGCATGAAAACTGTCTAAGACAACTCCTAAAATGTGCTCAGATTTCTGTAAGATGCCCAGATCAGACACACATGACATTTTAATGATACTACCCATGCGCGAGTTCACTGAAAGCAACGTTAAACAGATTCAAAATAATGAATGTTGGTAAAACTCAGAGTATGAACAGGGAAAAGGCATCCTAAACCCCAGAGTTTCTGGTGGCACCTGATGCCCTCCTAATCCACTGGCACTCAGCATGGTTACAGTGTCACAGCGTGTTACCTGAGCACTGCTACAACACCAAGTCACAAAATAGCAAATTATTAAGGCCATATTATGCAGACTCACCCTAATGGGCTTTGAGCAACACATTTTCTAATACATCCAAATAAAACGTCTTAAAAGGTTCGAGGACTACAGAGCATGCCTACAACAGGGCGAGCGGCTCATTGATGCAGCAGCACCAGAAAGAGTTCAGGTATTGTATTGGAGGGGAAGAAAAAAACAGAATGAACATAAGCTCTCAGTGTAATTCTGCTGCTGGAGGGCAGAGCAGGTCCCCAGGCCTGCAGGCAGCTAGCAGAAATAAAAGCTTTTTTACATCTGGACCCAGCATTCCTCAACAAGTCAACAAAATCTTTTAAGGAGATGAAGGCTGAAGGAGTATTAAGCTCCTACAAGGTTCACAAAAACAGGTGCACGGAGCAGCTTTCTCATGATTCACCTGAGGGTACAGTCATGAGGCGGAACAAGAAAACATTGGTAGCTTTGCTATTCCCAGTCGTGGCTTTTCTTTGCAACACAGTTCTTGACATACTCTTCTATTATCAAAGCTGAACACGTGCCAGTGCAGACTGACAGCGTTGCATACTGCAAAATAGGCCCCAACATGGGAAGAAACGACATTCGGCAGCAAAAGTTGAGATACTCTAAGTGCCAAAGTTGTCAGAGGGAAGACAAATACAACCTGTTCATAGTGGTTTGCTCAAAAAGCACAGCACTTACTGAAGGCTATTTCACCTTGTAGAAAAGGCAAAAGGGAATTTCACACAATTTGATTTGTCCAAAACCAGACAAACTTAAAAAAAAAAAAGACAGTGCAAGGGCAGTTCTGGAAAAAACTGCAAAAGGAAGAAAGGGGCAGAGGGCACCAAGGACAGAGAAGATTGGGCATGATGAGCTACCAGGGTTAGAGGAATGCCAGAGTTGGGAATGGCTATCAGATGGGAACAGCAGTATGAAACAGCAGAAAAACAAAGCAATCGAAGGATGGCAAGAATCAGAAAAATAGGCAAGAAAGACAACTAGATGAAGCCACAGTTTGTTTACATTCCAGGAAAGACAGCTCAAACACAGTCAGGAAGGAGTGAGACAGGCATGGAAAGAGCCATTCATGCCAAGCAGAGGAATAAAAACCCTGCGTCTTTGAGAGTTTCTGTAAAGAAGTATAAAACTAAAACTGGAACACTACTCGGATGTTACTGGCCACCGGAATTCATCAGGTTTCAGAGCCTGTTCCCACTTGCCCTTTCCCAGGAGGCCTCCAGAGCAGGCTTGGTTATTATTTCTGGCAGTGGTAGCTCCTGTCACCACCCACCCTGGAAAGGCTTCATCCACGACCCGTCGATGAGAACACGTGTTTCTATACTGCCTTAGGGACGGCCAAGGGGAAGAAAACTGTCCCTACCAGAAAATTGTGCCATCCCTCAGATGATCCCAAATAAAGTCTTTCACAGATGTTCAACAACAAACCCAGAGAAGGGAAAGGATGGGTGAGCAGTGAATTCTGTTGTCCCCGGGTGCCCTACATCGAACGTACACAGGCAACCGCATGTGTAGGGCACGCTCTGTGGGCCTACACATCTCACAGATACAGGGCCCAAATCGTAAACGGTGGGGAAGATCTGGTGCCGTCAGTCTGGACAGAGATGATCCTTCCTTTGGATGAGATCACAAATTCAGAATCCCTCTAATCCTCCTTTTGTGATACTATGGGTGATGTGGGAAAACAATAAAATTTAGCTACTTCCAAGCTACAGGCTGGAATACCGAGGAGCCTGATGGCATTTTCAGCTGTGGTTAAACCCTCATCAAAATTCATCTTCACCTTGAGATTTACTGGAAATCGGAACGGGTGGAGTTCCAGCACTGCTACCGATCGTACTATGAGGCTGTTGGCATTTCTTTGCTCTTCCCTATATGCAAACCATGCAGGCAATGTCTGTGAAGAGCTGAAAGCAGGACTAGATAAGAGGAAGCTAACCCTGTTTTGAGTAGTTCTTGGAGCAGTTAACCTCCTGAGCCCCCTCCCAACCTCAAATACTCTACGATTTAGGTCAGCAGTAGACAGGACTGTGGGTCAAGACTCCCAGGGATAAAAGAATCAAAAGAAAACACGGTGAATGTTCAGATGTAAGGCCCCAGCAAACTGCAATGAATGCCAGAGTTGGACAACCACTCAGTCAAATGAGGTACAGTGTGGAAAGCAGAAAGAGAAGAAAGTGCTAATGGCACACCCTACAATAGTATATAATCACTAGAGAAAAATCACTGCCAGCAGAGAAGCAAGTAGGAAAATAAGCACACAAAATAAAACCAGCCAAGAGATGATAAGAAATCACTTTCTGAGAAGGATAGTAGTGGTGCATTTCAAACACCACCCCTTATTTGGTGTGTAAGTATAGCAAACTGAGGAAGGTCTCTCAGACACAAAAGCAGTTATCAAAGGTTGGTTTGTGTTTAGGCAGAGATCCTCCCTTTACACCGAGTTCAGTGATCTTCTGTTTGTCTGTCTTTGGTGATGGGACACCGAGTCACTATGGAACTCTAACAGCACAAATTAGGAGTAACAATTATAACGAGTAAGTTTGAAAAAGATTGTCTAAGCAGGGGCAATCGAGGAGTTAAACATGTGCAAAGAAAGGTTACTCACAGTCCTCCGGCTGCACGCAGAACAGAGCTTCTCCGCCAAGGACAGCAATGCGATCAGTGGGGTACGGGGTGTTGCTTCGAAACATCAGTGATTCTCTCACACACACTTGGCTCCCAGATCTGTGAAGGCAACATCTCCCCCCTCAGTGAACTGTAGCAGCTGTTCTTGTGTCGTTTCCTATTTTACAGTACTAAATGTCGACAACAGAATGCCGTTACTTTTCATCGCATTACACAAGTTATTGTACAATGCGCACTGACAGTCGGCTCTAGAAATCCCGTCCCATCACTGCAGTAACCCTGTGGACACTCTCCATCGGTATGTTTAGAGATGACTCTGAAATTCCCGGGAACGAGAAGTGCCAGAGGAACTCCCGTGTCTGTGCTGCAGCTCCTCTCAGCCTGCCCCAGAGCTGCCGTCTGGGCCTCACCCACAGGCCGGACCCCAGAGAGCGAGATCCTCCCCCGCTGGCAGCACTCCGTCCTCTGCC
>NW_010272148.1:0-24351 GCF_000690775.1 Eurypyga helias
GCTCCCCGGCGGCAACTGCGGACAATCGCCGGAAATGAAAAAATGTAATCCTGCCGGGAGACAGCTATTTTCATTAGACTGACTTAGCGCGCTGGTGCTGGGGTGCCGGGGGTCGCCGCCTTCGAGAGGGGGTCGTGCAGTCGCGGGGAGTTTTCACGCACGTATGGGCACACGGGGCTGGAGGGGGGGGGCGGAGGCGGATGTATTTCTCTCCATTACATTCTGGGTTTTCTTAATCCCTGTCCGTGAATTGTGTAAAAGACAACCTAGAGATTCCCTTTTGTGCTTTAACTGAGCCACAAAGAGGGCAGATAAAGAACCTGCTTTCTTTAAAGGTACATAAACTAAGAGCAGCCCTCTTGCAGCCTCTGGAATAACAGCAGCTTAAACCAACTGAGCGTCAGATCTCTTCTGCTCCCTGTCCTCTTGCCCTCTGTGTCCAAGTGCTGTCTCATGCACAAGGAATAGTTACAGTATGAGCAAACTTAAGCTGCTCTCCCCACATCCAGTTCCTCTATTTACACGTGCCTCTTGCATCTCCTGTGGACCTAAATATTCTTCTCCTAAATATTTTGAACCTAAATATTCTTTTCTTCATTTTGGCATGCATTTATTCATGTATTTGTGCCAGAAGCCTCCGTCCCCAGGAGCCTCTGTCAGGGATCGCTGCCCCACCGTTTGTGTCACTAGAGAATACGGTTAGGGACAGAGCTAGGAAAAGAAAATGGGTCTTGCCCCGAAACATTTACAATCTCTGTGTGTGTGTGTGTGTTTATAAAACAGCAGACATATGTATACTTTTATATATATATATATATATAAACCACAGGAGCAAGAGACTCCCAAGGTGCTTAGGAAAATGGAGCAAATCAGCAATGGTCTTAACAGACTCCCTGCATTAATCATTGTCAAATCTACTTTCCTCTCAGCATGGCTTGTGAGAGTGTACAGTTTCTCCTGTTGTGGACATGATTAAATAAGATGCATTCCAGCTGATACGGATCAGTCAGTCGTGCTGAAGGGAATGGTACCTCCCCATTCCGTCCCTACTGATAGCTGAAATGTGTAGATAACTGTGAGAGGTGACCTCAGATATCTCATTATGCAGTAACAATCTCTTAAGAATTACTCTCATGTCCTGATGAAGTATTTTTTCAGGTGGCTGTTGTAGTGGTTTGAGCCTTATCACTAGTGTCCCACACTGTAACATATTCTCTGTTGGAGAGCCTTGGTTTCAGATATTTCCTTTGTTTCCTGTTGCTGCAGTTGTTATTTTTTTAAGCACAGCTATTCTAAAATCATTGCTGATGTCCTGCATAAGCAACATCCCACTTTCCTCAAAGGTACAGTTGACTTTTTGATGTTCTTGGCACAGCTTTGCCTTCAGCCTCTGATGTGTAGGTCTTAGCATCTCTGCTCAGGGAAGGGAGCTCCTGGCCGTGGCTGTTGCTTAAGCACAGGTGTTGAGCGAGCTCAGAGGAAGTGGATGTTGGATCTCTTGGGACCACCTCAGAGCTTTGAAGTCATTTCAGGATGGTGGACAGCTGTAAGCTTGCTCCTGACTCAGTGGGTTCATCAGAAATCTGTTTCTAGCCAGCAGATCAGTCATTCAGCAACTGCAACAGACACTTGTCTTGCAGATGGAGCTCCCAGGCACTTTCAGCATCCTTCTTTTCTTAGGGGGTCTGGGGCACTGCCATAGCGTCCCGTAGCGTAACACCCTCTGTGTCTGTGGTGGGGAATCCTCACATAAACATTCTTCCTGAAGTGAGCTCTGAACAGTTTCCTTGACTTGGTGCCTCTGCTGAGCCTCAGTCTGAGCAAAACTTTCCTACTTCTTCTGCCAGAAGCATGGAGACAACTAAAATAGCTCCTGCTGCTAGTGATAGGGGTAAAAATAAATAGGGAAAAACAAACAAGACACAGGGAAGGCACTTTATAAAGACAAAGCGTCCTAACACAGAGACCCTAAAATCAGGGGTGTTTATGGGTGTGTGTTGAGGCAATTTCAGAAAGAGATTTGACTCCCCATGGAAGTCACTGGTTTAGCATAATTCTGGATTTGGCCTTGTGTATACACCTAGAATTCCCTTACCATTTCTTTGAACACAGATAAGATCTATTCTTTTGCCACAACATCTAAAGTTGGCTACTGTGACAGAAACACTGCTGAATCCAAACAGCAGCGAGCAAAATAACAATGCCAGCTTTATCGGGTTGGATTTTCCTGCATGCTCAGCTGACCTTTGGGCATCCAAGAAAAAGACAGATTTTCTGTAGACCTCAGCACCTGGGGATGCATCTGTACCCCTGAGCTCAGCAGCTAAGCAGGCATCGAGCTGTGACTTCTGGAATCCTGGGGGATGTGGAGCACATCCCTTCAGCTGGACCAAGGTCACGAGTCCGTTAAAAGCAAATTAGCACTTGGCAAGCTCCTTGCTGGGAGGGGAACCCAGCAGCCAGCAAGAGGCCAGGTATTTCACTACAAAACACAACTTCAGGGCAGTTTTGCCATCCAAGAAAACTGACCCTGCTTAGCCTTGAAGAGATTTTGAGCCCTGTAATCTGGATTACTTTTTTATTTAAAGAAACTGACCTCCAGCAGCCACACCAGGTCTCTCTGGCCCAGCAAGTGAGTCCTGAGCATAAGTGAAGAAACAAAAGTTATAGCTCAAAAAATGAGAGTAGCTAATATTGGACCTCAATTAAAAGGCCCAGGAAAAGAGGAGAGTGTTATCTTATATACATCTCAACATTTTACTAGTAGATTAAGTAGTTTAACAGGTCTCATTAATTCTGTTTTGCAATTAATAAATGAAGAGGTACCAAATATTCAGCACATTTGCTAAGAAATAAGGCATCATTAAAATTCTGGCTTCTTATTACTAGCAGCCAGATGTGTTTCTTTTGTGTTTGAAGAGAGAATACAGACCTCCATAATGCAAGTATTAACCAAAGACACAGGAAACCTGTGTTTACATCTCTGATGTTCCACAGACTTCATGTGTGTCTTTGGGTAAGTTCCCCAGCTTCTCTGTGTTTCAGACGTAGTCCATAATTTCTCTACCTCCCCAAAGGAGTCATGATGTAGAAGTAGGTGATGCTGAGATGCCTCATTAATGAGGCCATGGTAGTCATACTACATGCAGAAGTAAGTAAAAGGTAAGAATATCAAAGGCAGGGGAGGTGCTCAGGCACTGTTTGCCCTGACTGACAGTGCATGCGTGCAAGTCACCCATGGTCCCCTCCCTCTGTAAATACCACTCTCATGCATTTTCCTAAACATTCTCCTGTGCCCTTGCTAATTTTTGCTCTGTACTCCACTGTAAATGTCTGTTTGGAACCCTCAGTGTTTCATGTGACTGTGTAAACTCAGGCAATACTCACTTAACTATCTTCGTCTTTATAACAGAAACAAGTCCTAGAAGACCCACTGTTAAACTTCCCATTTAGACTTCTTCCTAAAAATAGTTCTTGGATTGCATGTGTGCTAGAGACATGATTTCATACCTGCTATTCCTGGAACTTCTTTCCTGACCATGAACACCACCCAGTTCTACCCTCTCCTAAATGCGCTTCCTTAAAGGAGACTTCTAAAAGATAAATGATGGGTGTGATGTTGCAAGCCTGAGGTTGCTTTGTCAACAAGGAAGAGGCTCTTTGTCTCCATGTGGGAGTGTGGTCACCACAGAGCAAAACACAGTGTTATTGATACAGGTATTCCAAGAGACCCTGAATTCCTACCACGCTAATCTTGCATTTGCCTCCGCACACTGTCAGTGCTTCCTACCACGCTTTTCTTACCAGAGCTGCAGCATTGTAGCCCCACGACTCCAAGTTTGGGGAAAAGCTGTTCACACCCATGCTGCCATTTTAAAAAAAATACATTTGAAAAGATAATCTTTGTGTTGAGTAAGAACAATTCTTCCATTTTATGCATCTGGGAGTTATAAGCCCATGGAAGTACTTGGTACTAACAGCAATGATAGGCTGCTTGGGCGGTACTGGGGGGCATGAGCTCTAAGGAGCACAAGAGCTGTGGAGATATGGTAGTGCTGAACAAAAAGACGGCGCTCTGCTCTCTTCCTTGAGCCTCTGCCATTCTGTGCTGTTGGGGTGTCTACCCAATCCTGATCACATCTGCCTTCAGGATAGACATTTCAGCATTAGAAAGCTACCTTGATGGACCCTGCCTTTGTTCCCTGCGTAACTCAGCCCCTCATGCTCATCTCCCCGCTCTCATAAACTTACAGTTAGTGTTAGGGTGTTTTCACGGAAAAGCCCCATTTCCTGGAGTCACATGGTTTCATGTAAACCTCAGCTTTCACTTAATCACAGAAAATAAGCAAATGCTTCATGACTTCAGAAAAAAAGAATAAAAGAAGCTTGCAGGTTTGACTGCATGGGTCCCAGAAGAAGGCAGTAAAGTACACAATTGTATTTAATTATCTTAAAGTTAGCTTCCTATCACTTTTTAGATGTTTGAATGCATGTTTTTAACAGGTCAAAGATAAGGTAATGGGGCAGTATTAGGAACTGAGGCACCAAGATGTTAAAGCTACATGAAACAGGAAGTTGGTGGCAGAGATGGAAGTGGAATTCAGATAGCTGTATATTAAATCCAGCTTTCTCACAGTTCCCTTGCTGGAAAAGGAACAGTAAACTTTATAGCAGTGAAAGTCGTTATTTGCAAGAGTTGGGTTGGGGATAGTGAGCAAAACAGAACACTAAGATGTTAAAGTTGTAACAAAACCTCAATTCTTTAAGAAAATGTCATCTCTGTGTGTCAGAAGAACAAAGTCGTTATGAAGCTGGAAGCCTATAAAGTGGTGACTGATGGTGTCATTGTGTTTGGGACAATTTCAGAAGGCAATTCCTCAACGCTTGCTGGAAGAGCAGTTTTTCCACTCTTCCTTAGGCCGGGAGCCAGGCTGGTTTTTCCCAGAAGTGATGAAAACAAGCAGCTTTAGCTGGAACTCTCCTGACACTTTCCAGCAAAAGGAGTCTTCCAATGCAGCCCCACCAAAGAAAAGCATGATTGTTCGCAGACCCAAAAAATACTGCTTATAGACATCAAGCAAGCAACTTTAAAAGAGGAAGCCCGGTTTTGATAGATGCCAGTCTCAAGTCACCATCAGGCTGATGTCACGCTCTGATGACTCATAAAGTGTATCAAGAAAGGCCTAGAAAGCTGTGCATAATGTGTGATTTCCTTCCTCTTCCTCACCAAGGGCAGCAGTTCACATGTGGCCCGACTGACCTTTAGTCTCAAAGGGGTGAGAGACTCCAGAGCTGGCAGAGAGACTACAGAGCTATTCAGGAGCAGAAAGCATTGAAGTCTTGTATTTAGTGGGTTGTCTGGATCTGCTTGTGTTTCATGCATTGCATCTTTCCAAATGAAACAGGAGAACCAGAAGAAGTCAGAGCCTTGGCAGAACTCCTTCATACTCGATGCTGTTGCTTACAATGTACATAGCAGCTTGCAGCTTACAAGAAGCCAGGGCACTAATGGGGCAGAAAATCCCACACAGTCCATTTTCTTTCTCTAGAGCTGGTGAATCCCATCTTCAGCCAGGTACAAATGGCTGTTACGATGGAGAGTGGAGCTGCTGCAGGATTCCCACCTCCAAACCCTGGCCAAGCTGCAAATCCCTGCGCAAACACACCCCTGAGGTTTTATTACCTGCTGAAGAGCTACTTTCTCCACTCTGACCTCAGCGTCCCTGCCTTCATGTACAAACATGCGGAGGTCATGCGTGAACATCAGGGCCTCCTCTCGGGAGCCTGTGGAGGTGAGCAGCCACGCTTGCTTGGACAACCGATGCTGCAGCTGACTTCCAGGTCCCCACCCAGAACTGCACTGCCTCAAATTATAGCTAAAGGCAGTAGCGGGACAAAGGCACCATGGGGTCCTGCAACGACATGCACACAGAATGCTGTGGGTTTGGCTGCATTTGTCGTGTTTGCAAGCGATTTCCACAGTTATAGAGCAGGTGGCACCTCGAAGCTTGACAACACTGAGATCAACATTTTTTTCAGAACTATGAGCCAAGGGGACCATACCTGGAAGGCAGGAGTTCCCTCACTTTCCATCGAAGAGTCTATTCTCATTTCACACTCGGAGAGCAATAGCATGTGCACCCAGCAGAGAGCACTGCAGACCCAGAAAGGGTCCTGGTCGGGTGGGGAGACGAATTCAAGTCTCACAAATTGTTCATAACAATTTTTAACTGGGTGGGTTGGGGTTTTTTGTTTGTTTTTTTTTTTTTTTTTTTGAAAGGGAATTTCTTCTCCTTCCTTCCCCAGGCCTTTTTTCTTGACTAATGAATAGAGCAACAAATAAACTAAACTTCTCAGAAGTGGAACAGATCACTTGCGAAATCACAAGCCTCGTGTTTTTGAAAGAGCAGAGAAAATCAAGCCAACAGCAAAGCTATGTCCATGATGCATGAAGTAAAATCTCTGGAGCAGTCCCTGTAGACTGACGTTAAAGAGCTGTATTTAGATTTGATATTTGTTCTGAGATGCAAGACAGGCACGTGCCAAAGGTACTGTCTTACCACAGCAGAGAGGAAGATCACATTCTGAGGCTGGCCACGGTTTTCTTTGGACTCCCTTTCTGTGCCTCATTTATTTAGTGATAAGTGAGGGATTATGTTTTCTGTTCACAGCTTTGTCTCTTGTCTGTTTAACTTAGGAGTTCTTTGGACTAGAGAGACTTGGTTATTCAAGTCTTGGGTGCTACTGTACTGCACATTTGAAGATAATTGAAACATGTACAGATTTCCATAAACATCCTGAATGCTATTATCCTTGCTTTTCTCCATATATGCTACTGACTTACATTTTGATTAAAGTATTATTTGATAAGAATGTCTGTTGAGCGGAGTCTGGGGCTTGGTGCTGACAGCTTTCATGGGCAAAGAACTCCATAGGAAAAGGGTAATTGAAGAAGTTCTACACCCACACAGATGGATGTATTGAATTCATTTCTCTTGGATTCTGTTGCCAAAAGACCTCATGATCTGGCCTGCATACCATTCCACAGTCAGTAGCAGTTTTGTTTAAATCGAGCACCCCAGGTCTGAGGATGCAGCTTAGCGGCAGAGACCCTTCCTCGCCAAGGACAAGGCTGGCTTGCAGTGGGCATTCCGCTGCAGCAGTGACTATTAAGCCAGGGCAGGTCGTTTTCTGGTGTTCGGTGGCTCAAGCCTTTATCACAAGAGGGTCACATCAGAAGATGCAACACTTGTCTTGGCTGAATGCCACCCTGGCAGCTCTTCACCAAACACAATCCTGTAAACAGGTCAGTCTACTTCCAGCTTCTCTAATGTCTCATGAGCCAGCGGACACAGTAAATAAACCTTGTGAAGCCAAGTGGTCCTTGTACCTTCCCCGGGACACCACCGCAATCGCCCCCACCGTTGCTGCTTCTCCAGAAATGTGATTACTCTGCCAATTACAGCACAGTAACCGAGCTTTCTCAGGCTGGGGAAATAAACCTTGGCAGTCAGCTGGGCAGCACCATGTTTGAATTATGCACAGGCACACAGAGCTGGGGACACTCATCCCACATCCATCCGGGTTACAGCACAACCAACGTAGCAAACTTCCCTTTCTGTACTGCAAGTATTTCTTTGCTATGAATATGACTTATTAGGACCTGGTCTTTCCTTTATCAGACCTCTGTCACGATGTGTTCTGTTTAGCTAGATTTTCGTTCATGATGCTGTGTTGATGGTAGAGTCAGGAGAGGCTTTTCTAAGCACTAGATCACCTATGATAGCATGGAGATCAGAGAAGTTACTTTAGTAAATTGCAAGCCAAATTTAGTGCTGATTTATAGCAACAACGAAAAAAAATGCCACCCACCTAACTCATTAGTTCTCCTGAGTGTGCTAATTGTAGCTGCTTCACTTGATTAACAGGAGTGAATGAACAGCACCTTTGGAATGGGTGTCAAGAAAATCACTTGGCATGTGAGAAATCGGCCTTGATGCCAGGTGGCCTAGAGCCCTCCTAGGATGCCTTGCTGTTTCGCAGATATGTTGCTGAGGTCTGTAGGCATGGTGTAGCTTCACAGCTGTCCCCGCTCCTGGACAGATCCTTATTTTAGGAATGCCACAGAACAGCTCTCTGGACTGGGACAGCAGCAAACAGATATCTCAGTCTCGTGACTTGCCACATCAGGATCAAAGTTCTTCCCAAACTAAGTCTTCCCACTGCTGTTATCTGCAGTGGACCTTGGATTTTTTTTCTTTCCCCTGATGCAATTAAGATGAAGCAATATTTCTTTTTTAAATCATTCCTCTGGATGTGTTTCTTCTGCTGTGACCGCAAGGAGCTAGTCAATAATTAACGGTACTGTCCAAACCTACCCTCATGTCTCCTGTGCAGGTGCACAGGAATATGTGAATTTACACTGCTAATAGTGTACACCAATTTATTTTTTCCATATGATTTCAATTTAATAGAGCAGTATATGACACCATAGATATGTACAATTTTCTTTTATAATTCACCCTTAAAGGTTCTGTTTCTAGTCTAGTTGCTGAATTAGTATTTATGCAACTATCTCTTAAAATCTGATAATTATTGATAAAATAAAAAGGAACTCAACACTTCTGTTGGATTGCATGGCTGTTTCCCCAATTAACCTTATCTGCAGTGCACTTCTGATCTCAGTAATAAAAATGCAGTCTTAGTGAGCAATGCTGTTAAACTGAATCATACCCATCACAGCAGCTCTTACTGCCCTTATGCTTTCAAGAGATTACGGGTGAATTCAGGAGACCAGTTGGCATGCCAAAACCACCGCGTTTTCCTGCAGAGTGTACAAGATTTGGAAAGGTTATAGATGGGAGAAAGAGCAAATAAATGGCAGTTCAGATTTTAAAGGGATGGGAAGTAAGGAAAAGCTTCCTATGTGTGTCTTTCAGAAACACACAGTGACAGCTTTCATCTTCTGCATTAAATACTCCTAAACTTCCATGCCTCCTTGAAAACACTGGTTTGTACCTTTGGGTGGAAGCATAGTTCTGCGCAGCCTGTCATAATTTCCAGCAGTATAGTACCCGTTTGTTCATGATGGGATGGGATCCATAGGGCACGCTTGCATGATTAATACTATTCATTGCTCAGGCCGGGTGTACTCTCTGCCAGTGCAGCCCTCAGTCAGAGTTTCTTTCTAAAGTAGCAGTTCATCAATAACTCTCCCTTGTCCTTTGCAATTTCAGAAATTTCTGAGCACCAGCAATGAAACAGTACTTTTTTCTTCCTGCACTCTAACTTCTTCAGCATTATATAGCTGTTATGTTTCAACTAAACTCACAGCATCGGAGCCTAAATGTCATCCAGATCTTTGTGACCTTTCTGTTTGTTGGTTTGTTTTTTTTTTTAAAGTATGAATTTTACCCATACCAAGTCCCTGTGATTTTGGCCAAGGACTTACAAAGCTTACAGCTTTGCCAGTTCACAGGACAGACTGAAAATCATAATGATTTTATGTACTCCTTTCAAAAGTGTATCTGAAACCCAAGAGTCCTATAATCTTGCATTTTGAGTGGTCCCAGCCCTAACTGTAAGCAGACCTGTTCTTTCCCAATTCAGTTTAGATTTTGAAACCATCACAGCATTGAAATATTAGTTACTGTAGCTTTTAAATAATTTGTAATACACAAAAATGCATTCCTGTACTGGAATCCCACTTTGTATTATCACAACGAATCTTTTCAGGTTTATCCTTGAAGAGTTCAGTTTTCATGACTTCTTGCCAACAGGAATGTTCCTTGATCAGCCAGAGAGCAGCTCTCCTTCTCACTCCTAGCGATCGAATGTGAAACAGGTGCCCCAGTGCCAGGACAGGAAGACCTCTTCCAAATCTGCATCTTCCGTCTAGCTAAAGCGTCCCTGGGGCTGTCACTCACTCTTCACTTTGCCTTTGGTGGGCTGTCATTAGCAGCTTTTCCTGGCAAATGCTGACTTCAGGGACAGCTTGGGGAAGACGTTAGTCCAACTTCTAAACTAATTCTGGGTTTGGTGCTTAGCACAGTTTTGCACTCAGAATGACTTTTATCCCCTAGACCTGCGTCTGCTCAGTGTCTTTCAGGTGTGATTCGTCTTCCACACCAAAACACTCGGCAGCAGTTCAGGGAGACTTCACAGGCATTACAGGAGATATTTTACTGAATTAAATACTCGTACCTGACTATCTCATGAAACCCTTGTTGCTGGGTGGCAGGGAAGGGAGGATGTGTGCCTAGGACTCACTTTTGCCTTCAATTCTGTGCATTAGACAGCAAAAATATCCCGGCTGCTCGTAACCACACAGTCTTGTGCTTCTGTTTTCCTTAGCTATCACTGGAAAGTAGTTGCCATTCTGTGTGGAGTTTAGAAACACCAGGAAAGCAGATATGCATATACAAAGGGCTGCAGTGAGGCAGCTTCACCTGCAGGTTTTTCTACTTTTGTTATCTCCTTTCTATGTGCACAGAGAACCAAGCAGGCAGGAACTTTAGTTGGTTTTCATGTACATGGAAAAGCTGTGCTTAACTGCACAGAGAAAAGCTGAAGTTGTGTTGTCACACAGACAGCCCAAGAAGCAAGAAGTACTCTCCAATTAATTGAGAAGAAAGTTCCTCCTGTAGTGTGCAGGGTGCACACTGAGCGATCTTTAATGTCTGTGTGGTTTGTGTAGACTAAGAAGTGAGGTCAGAGATGGGATCGTGATTTCTGTCATGTAACTCCATTCTAGCAACACTAAGATAAGAGCTCATAAATAAATATTTTTCTGCATGATGCAACAAAGAACTCGGCCATCTGGAATAAAAGTGAGCATTTGGAACCTTCTAAGCTCATGTTAGAAATAAATAATATCTGCCCCAGAACTTCTGTCTGGAATTCAGCTAGTTATACAAGGCATAACCTTGCTGATAACTAATATCGTTATAATGACATAAACAAAGTTACTGATTACTTATCTGAAGTTTACACTGGCTTTCTTTTCATCCTGGTACATCAATAATTAAAGCTCTTCTGAAATAGCTCATTGCAGCCAGAATTGTGTGCTGTGTGGAATGGTGTTTCTAAAACACAAGGATCCTTCTGCAGAAGCCAGCGTCACACACAAAACCTGTTTACTTTCTTGAGGTGGTTCTAGTCTGAAATAATGACCTGGACAAACAGTTTCTGTCTGACACCTTTGCCAGATTTCCCATGGGATCTTACATAACATGAGAATATTGTAATATGTAAGGAAAAGAGGTTATGGGATTCATCTCTACCCTAATTCTAAACTGTTTCAATGGAAGACCTCATTCAGTATTAAAGACATACATCACACAAAATACTTAGCAGTGTTACTCAGTCTCTCTCCAAGTGATTCAACTAAAATGCTGATATATAAATGTGGAAAATAAATATTGTTTTCAGAGCATTTCCAGAAAAATAACTTCCTTCTGACTGAAGCTTCAGTTTTCTCTAGGACTTGCCCATGGCAGGGGGTTAGAACTGGATGGTCTTTAAGGTCCCTTCCAACCCAAACCATTCTGTGATTCTGTGATTCTGTTAATTGATAGCAGCCTGGGATCGGCTTAATTTCAGTCAAGCCCAAGATCACTCCTTCCCTAAACCTTTAATCATTCAGTTCCTCCCTCCCAGCCTTATTTGCGGAAGGGATTTCCTGGGGAATACTCCTTTTTGTGCTCTATATGAGTGCTGTTTCTCTTCAGATGCTGCTTCTGCTGACTGTGTGCTGGCACCCAGCAATTCCCTAGACTGGGCTGCCTGCCTACCACAGCTCCTCTGCCTCCAAGTCACTTGTGGATTTCTGGCGCTCCTGGAAATGTTAGTATCAAAGTTGTAACAGCAGCTTCAGTCCTTAAAGTTTGTGCTGCTCAGGCATTCAGGTCTGTTAGAAAGTGCCGCCATGAGCAACTGGAAAGGAAGATAAATATTCACTGATGAAAACTCGGTCTTACTGTTAGAGTCCCAGAAAAGTACTAGACATCTCTGCAAAGTATAACTGGGTAACACCTGAAGGCCCCTCAGTCTTGTGGTGCTACAAGGAACACCACCAGCTTTGTAACTCATCTGTCATGGCACTTCTCAACCAGGTTTAACACCCTCAAGCCACAGTGCCACACAGCTGCTATTCCAGCTAGTCTCCACTAGCGAGATGTGTTCTCCCTGATACACCAGCATGAGCCTCAGGGGTGGCTTGAGTTAGTCAGTAGTGATAGTCTAGAATAATCCCCAGGGGCACCCCTCCTTCCTACAGCCGCACAGCACAGACATAAGCATCCCTGACATTTAGGAATATCTCAGCCAAGTGGTCAAGCCCCAGCTAAGCTTCCTGGGATGCAGTGTCCCTCTCCCTGGTTGCCCTACAGAGGAGGTACAGTGCTTTGCGAACTTAATTCTCTGTCGGGGGGAGAAGCTGCAAGCCTGGCCTTACTGATGGGCTCAGGTTTGTACAGTGGGCAGAACTGGAAACTCCTGGAAGATGTTGGAAATGAATCAGTTGTAAGCCTTGCCTCGTGGTATCTCACCATAGCAGGCAGAGGCTTGTAAACGTTTTAAATGATTATAAATACTCTCACTAATGAGGTAAGCTGGTGTACTTAGTCTAAAATTGTCATTTGTGTCCTGGGAAAAAGGTTAGAACAGACAGAAGAACTGATGCACGCAGAGCTGGGAGAAGCAGGCTGAGACTCTGTGGAGGTGGTTTCCTTTTGGAATAGCTGGGACACAGTGTTCAGAGTTGGTGAAGGGGGAAGCAGGGATGTTGTTTCCTTTCTCCACTTCCACAAATCACAGCTTTTAGTGAGTGCAACCTGAGATGACCCTTCAATAAGCCTCTCCTATAAGACTCGGTATTTAAGTCACACTTGTTAATTCAGGACTGGAACTGTCATCTTGCAGAAATAGACACTTGGCAAGCCTAGCTTTTAGCTCAGTTCATGGAGGTGCTTAAGCAAGCATGTTTCCAGCTCACACATTCTTGTGATACTTTCATGCCTTTTGAGAAAGCTCTGTAAGCACCTGTCTGGTAGCACAAACCACATCATAAAAGCTCAGCCTTGAATGCTGTGCTGACAAACATGGCAGAAGGAAAAGCATTGACTGTATGGGGTAGACAAAGAGGGACAGGTAAATTTAAAATAGAGTCAGTAGCAGGCCGACCTCTACCCGTGTACCCTTTGTTTATAGAGAAAACAAACAGGATTACGTTATTGTCATTATTTTCTTGTTTGTATCTGTGGCAGCCACAAGAAGCTCTGGTTCTAGACCAAGACCCAAGTGTGCTAGGTGTGATACAAACGTGGGGTGAAGAAGAAACACAGAAACCATACAGCTTGAAAAGCAAAGTGTTCCAAAATGGAAAAAAAAAAAATCTCTGAAAGTTGACCGCAGTTATGAAAGAAAATTTATTCTGGATCATCTTGGACTCCTGACTACCTGTTCTTCATTCTCCTACAACTCTGTGTAGTGCCTAGTGCAACAGAACAATCACTGCTGACTGCTTCAGCAGTGCTTCTGCAGTATAGGCAAGCAGAAATGAGCCATATTTGTATTCGGAACCAGATCTAGGCCTTTCCTTCAGTTTGAGGACACCTGACTCTGCCAGCTCAGGGCTCCTAGGTGTCCTAGAAAAAATGTCATGGCAATATCGAGGCTTTCCTGTGCTCAGGCACAGAGGAATGGAGCAGATCAGTAACCACGCCATGTAGCCCAACATCCTGCCCCCACAGGAACATCTGTTCTATATTGCTGCATGGGATTAATAAACAATAACAATAAAACCTGAAAAACCACTCAATCTTTCTAATACCAGTTGCCAGCCACAGAGTAAATGGCCAGATTTCCCCCACAGTGAACAAGAAATTTCCATTTTCTCTTGCCTATTTTGACTACTGTCTATTGCTTCTGTGTCATTAACGTGCTGTCTTTTTGAAAAGGGCTTCTGACCCAGTGATTCTCAATTATTTATTTGTGTCTTTCTGCCTGCCTTTACTTGATATTTCTGCTCCTGTCAGGAAATTTTGCAAGCTGTTGCATCATCCCTTTTTCCTGTTAATTGTCTTTGCTGCCTACCCTGGTGAGGTCGTGCTTGCAGTGGCTGGATAACACAAGCAGCGTGTCAGCACGCTGCAGGACTAGCTCTGCTTCCGGCTCCCTCGACTCATTTCCCATCATCAATTTGTTGACTTTAATACCCAGAGCATGCTTCAGTAGAGGAATGCAAAAGGGTTTGTAGACATCAGTTACACTCGCCACAGCCGTACTCACAGGGCAGAAGACATCTGTAGGTGGCTGTGAATGGATCCAAGCCCAGTTCTGTGCAGCCCCAGCTGAACAGCACACCAGGAACTCAAAGGTGCTACTTTGCTCCGTTCAGGTTTTCTCCTTATGAGCTGTTTTTAACTAGGCCAGACCACTGACAGCATGGGAACAACCACAAAGCACACTTCAGTCCACAAACCACTTGACCCGTCTTAGTAACATTCCGGAGGTGCGGTTTATTCCCTTCACTCCTGACTGTATGCTCAATGGTAATGGCTCCAGCAAATTTCCTGCATGTTGTTCCAAGGTTGCGGGATTATTATTTCCTTCACCAGGCAGAGCTGTTAAGTACATACTTTAATAGCTGTCTGCATCCATCTGCATAATCTTTGCTGATACAGATACTGGTAACCACTTGCTTTTTGCTTTGGGGTCTCTGATGGGAAGGGCTGCTGATGCCCTGGGACACGCTTCCCAGCAGGGAGTGCAAAGGGAGCACGCAGTGCTCAAGCTGGTCTGAGTGATTGTGCTTAGAGGGAGCACATGGTTACTAAGGATGAAGCTCCCTGGCAGAAAACTTCCTGCCTGGTCACTATTCTTCACTCCTGTCTGCGTTCATGTTGAGATGAGATGCTGTGGGGGATACAGAACTCCCTAGTTCTTCCTTCAGCTGGACAATATAGGCCTTGTCTTACTCATAAATGTATTTGGAGCAAACAAAAAGAGGGAAATATTTGCTTCAATTGGGTGCAATATTTTTATGAAAAATACTGTACCAAATGAGCGAGTTAAGTAGCACGGGGACGTGTACACTTTCTATTTCCTTGCAAGCTGGGTTTTAATTCCTGAGGAAGTCCTGTCCCATTGGCTTTGTTCTGTAGGAGCCCTTGGGAAGTGGACAGTATGGTGTTTGGAAACAGTGCTTGGGGAAATCTTCATGGAAAGTAGGCCTGGGTGTCTGGACTGAGCTTTCTAGAAGATTGCTTGATTGCTCTTGGTGATTCTCTCTTTTGTGTATGTGCAAATAAAAAAAGCTACCTTAAAACCAGACTGAAATACCACATTACTTCTCCTTCCCTGAACCTGACGTGCAAATGCTGCCACTTGACAATGATGTAGCAATAGGGACACAGAGCAGCAAGACTATTTATAGTCTTTTCAGGCTAAGGCCTGCTGGGCTGTACTCAGTCACTGAGCTCTTTCTGCCTTGCAATAGACTTGTACTTCACTCAAGAAAACAAGGACGTGATCAGAAAATACATCTACCAGTGAGAACAGCTCATGGAAGCAGAAAGGTGCCTTTGCAATTCCAAGGCATTCCAGGCTCTTAAGCCTGAGAATGAAATAATTTATTTCATTATATTTGTTTTATGTAGTAGTTAAGCTGGTGGAAGCCAGGAAGGGATTTAGCATCATCCACACAAAAAGGAAGATGTGTTACTCCATCAATGGGCTTGGGTGGAATCTCCCATTTTTGACAGATAAGCAGGAGTTGCTCATCTTCCTTCCCTACTAACTTCAGTCTGTGCTTTGCCATGTGGCAAGTTCACGTAAATGCAAAGGAAGCGAGTTCCCAAAGGCTGCAAAGCCATGTCATGATCACTAGACAACTTTTAATTGCAATGGACACTTAGTAATTAGGCTGTGACAATTCAGCATCAGGCCTTGTCCAGACAGACCTTGTGCCGGCTGCTTCCCTGCAGCTTGGTACCCAGTTACAGGAGTAACCTATCCCTAAGCAACAGCTGCTGTGCACTGAGAGGATCCCCAGCCCTTCTCACACCCATCACCCACCCAAGCACAGAGGCAGCCGGCAGTGCTGTAGCACAGTTCATTTCTAACAAGCCACTGGCCCCTGAGGAAAAGAATTTGGGTCTCCAGGCTGCCAGTCACAAAATCCCTACCTGCCTACATCCCCAGAGTCACGTAATACTTGGTAGGACAACGAAGGGGCTTGCCAAAACAGTGCTCTGCAGGAGCTACGGTCAGCACATTTAAAGCCTGTGGCCACCACAGATGTGTGTTGCAGTCAGAACTCCATCTCCTACATTCTGCACCATGCAGGAGCAGGGGAACAGCCTCCATGCTTTTGACTGTTGGCATATAGAAAAGGTTTGAAGATCTTGCTGTAGCTCCCTGCAGTACACTTCACCAAGTGTGGTCCTGCAAAGGAAATCTATACAGGGTCCTGCAGTAGCAGACTCCCCCTAGAACGGCTGCAGGCAAGCAGTGTTGATAAACCAGTCACCAGATGCAGTATCAGGAAACTTTTATACAAGTTTTTAATACAAAAATTCAACAAAAATATATATATAATCAGGCATTTTATGCAATGCATACATTCTTTATATCTGCAGGTACAGATAAATAACAGAAGGCAAAACCAAGTATTTTGCATATCTTTGGCCATAAACCAATAATCAGCCCTGAAGAGATATTACAGGGTTAAAGAATAATAAACTGAGTCTGTAAATTTCTCTCATTACAGACAAAGTATCAGGCAATAATACAGTAGCTGGATTTTTAGAAATGTAAGGAAACGTTTCTTTAACACTGCCCAATACTGAAATTTAACCTGGTTTGCTGCTATGGAACTTAAGGCCTTCTTTAGCTGACACACAGGCAACATTCCTGGGTTTACATTGGATATACTCCGACTTTCACCTTAACCTACTTCCCCTCACCATACATTGCTCTAAAAAGCCAAGCTGTACCACCTTATGAATAAACTAGCATGGATTCCTATCTGTGGATCAGTTTCCTGAACCCCAACCAATGTACGTACATACAGAGCCGTTAAGCTTCCTTAAGTCAATATTTTTTCTAACTCAGTGTCCCAGAATAATAGCTATCCTTCCACTTTACAGCACAGATGCACCTGATGGCTCTACTAAAGCAATATATACGTTACATACTAAAAAAAAAAATCATAAAAGCAAGTTTTAAAGGTACGTTGATAACATGTAGCAGCTTATATCTATGTATGTACATGTTTTCACAGTTATACTTTAGAAAACCAAGAACACCAGGAATACTTCTACCGTGTTTTCTATAAATATTAAAAATTTACCTGTCAGGCATTTTGACAAAACAGTATTTAGGTTATCACTTTAAATAGCTCTTGAAAACCTGTAGAGTTTTAAGCTTAAAGGCTGTAAAGTTTGAGGATTCTGTAAAGTGTTTAGCCAGTTTCAGCAGCTGGGCCACCTGCCAGTTAGATTTTATTAGTTTAATTCAAATCTGGTAACAAAGGAACTCCACCACTTTCGATGGGATAGGCAAGTTCTTGACTTGGCTGGTGGGCATCACTCTTCGAATTGCCATGCGACACAGATGTTGGAGACTGGAAACTTGTCTTGGCGTTGCCCAGAAGAACACGCTGCCATCCTGTGTCCTGCACACAAGAAAGGAAACGATAAAACCCACCAGAATTATCCCACCCGAATGATTTCAACTCTTCCAAATTGCCCCATCCATTGCTAGTTATGGGGAACATGCTCTCAACTTCAGTTGCTTAGCTCCAGCTGTTCCATTTGTGCTAAACGCCTTCTGTTAAGCTGCAGCAGCACAATAAACAACTTGCTGATTATCTGTGCGACAGGCCTGAGCAGAGCTTCCAAGACCTACAGAGTACACCTCCTGAAACAGGACCACTGCCCTTGACTGTCTAATGGTCTTTTTCCAATCCACGTTTGTGGCCTCTTTTATTTATTCTCCAAGATAAGAAATGAGTTTATCAGCTTCATGATTTTACTGCTATTCCAGGCATGTTTAAACAAACAGTACCAAACCAAGTCAGAAGCATCAAGTTGCATGTCACCGTGAAGATTTTTACAACACTTAGCCACTGTTTTCAACCTTTCGTGTTACCTTAATATTGGGGGTGGAGGGTGGGGGCTAGGGGAGGGGTGTTGGAAAGAACATGTATACTTGCCCTGCAGCTAGAACACTGCCATCAGTAGAAAAAGTACAGCAGAGCCCATTGTTCAGAGGTGCAACTTGTACAGGGTATTCTTCATCAATTCTCCAGAATCTCACCATTCTGAAAAGGGAAGAATAAATTACTAAGTTATCAGAGCAGAGATTGAATTCTGTCTGCTATTTTCTCTGTCACTGCACAAGAAACTAGCCTGAAGACAAGCTCAGGCAATTTTTACAAACATTTAAATATGCATATAAGGTGTTTCAGACTTGGCCTGAAATGCTGGGCCATCTTCATTCCTGATATATACCTTTAGCTGTACTTTTCCATCTTAACTCTATTTAATACAGCCTCCAACAGCAGAAAGCCATAACCTCATTTAGACAATGTCTCTGAAGTGTCATATATGCTGGGAAATCCCAACAATGCTTGTCTTAATTAAAAAAACAAAAATCCTCCTGTAGGTACTTTAATACCTGTCATCATCTTGAGTAACCGTTCTTCATATTCTTAAAATGCAGTTCTTCAAAATATTATTTGCAGTGTTAGCAAAGGTTGAATATGAGATCACAGAAGTTTTTTTACTTTGTAATCTATTATGATATACAAGACTCACCCGCGTTAACCCCACTTATATTTTTCACTGCTTGCAACCCCTCTTTTTCTGTTTTCTGCTGTTACACACTGAAGTTTTTCAGATCACCTGCTCTGTACACAACTCATTGTTTCTACATTCAGAATGAATATTAACATATACCAGACAACACATCTACTTTTACCAAGACCATTAGAAGTCATTTCTCAGTTAAAAAAAGCTGACTTGGTATTTAAAAGTTCATGTCATATGGGAAGAATTAGAGTCTAATAAACCTTTCCTCATACTTACTTATCATCAGCAAGGCTCGCAATGTGTAGTCCATCGTGACTAAAAGATACTGATCTGACCCATCGGTCATTTGCACCTCCAGCAAATATTGGAGTAGGAGGGGGAAACAGATGCCTGGAGATAGAGAGACACTTAGCTAACAGCATAATGTTCAACAACTATGCAAGTGCTTCCTTCAGCCATGACCAGCACAGCTGAGGGAGGAAAAATGGACTGAATATTTAACTATGAAACCAGGTGTGGCCTTTGAACTACTGTATCTCTTGTAGTACTGAACATTTTGGCTTTGTTGATGATGCATGAATTAGTACCCATTGAGATACCAGCGCTTTAAATTCTTTCTCAGACAGAAAAATAATCTCCACTGCTCTGCCACTTTAGGATTTCCATCAGCCACTGCTAGAATTTTTCAAGTCTAATTATCAGTTAAATACAGAAACCCATTAATGTCCAGTAGTCATCTTCACCGTAGGAGAAAGTTTCCAGATTTGACCACTTACCCAAATTCCATAAGAATAACTCCAAGATGTGGATCCCAGACATACACTCGAGTATCATAAGATGCAGTAGCCAGTAAAGCTCCATCAGGAGAAAACTCACAAGCTACAACATCATTGTGATGTCCTTCAAGTTTCCGTATCATGGAGTATTTATCCATATCCCAGAGAAAAACCTGCAATTAAATAAGCTAATGTTATAGCTCTGCTCAGAGAGGCCATGAAACATCTACTTTTTAAGTATAGCTGCTAGTCTTACTTAGGATTACATTAAAATCAGGCATTATGAATTACTACAATTAAGAAATATGCTCAGTGTCATACTCAGATTAAAATCAAGTTTTTTAAAAATAATTAAAGCAGACATGCAAATTCTAACTCAAGTTTGTTAAATGTTATTAACAAAATAAGCCAAAATATAAGATAAAGGCAACACAATTTAACCATGTAGCTTACTGAAATTCATGTATTACAAAACTATTTTATTAAAATATGCAGAAATAAATAGGGTTAAACTCTACAGTCCCCTCTTTTCAGTAACTACCAAAATTTTAAGAAATATACAGACAGAAAATGTAAGGTTAACATATTGTTACTCCAGTGGCATCCCTTTAAGATCACTTGTTTACAATTGGCTTGGATCACCAACGTCAGCCTAGGAAGAGAAACAGATACTGCAAGCAAAAAGAATTTTCACAGCCAAAAGTTATGTCTTTGGCAAAACAACAGGGAAGTCTAACCACATTATTAGAACGAATTTATGCATTTTAAATCAAGTCAACAATAAATAGGACATTATTATTACAATTTACCCATCTAATTGCATATTGTATTAGAAAAATTGATAAGAGATGATAGTATTCTGGGATTTTACATGCAGTTGTACATTACATAATCAAAATAAAGACTGTGCAGAATTACTTAATAGGAACAATCTATGTAGTGCAGCATGATTTTATAGACAATGTAAGTCTTTAGCATAAGATGTTATGTCCCTCAAAGAGCTCACTAGGGTCCTTGATTTTTCCCCTGACTCAGTTTTACTGCACAGATTAAACACTGACATCTTGGATAAATTTATGTTTGACCAAAGCAAACACAGCCTTAGTGCCTCACGTATTTCCTAAAACTGAACCCCTTTACAATCAGTTACAAACGTGTTGACCCATTTCTCCAAGAAGACCCAAACATTCCATAAAACTGGAAACTAAGTTTTTAGGAGTCAGTGTGTTTCACTGCTGTGAAAATTATTAAAAAAAAAAAAAAGAAAGAAAGAAAGCAGAAAGTGGACATCAACCAGCACCTGCGTACGTACAGTACACCTTGCAGTCGAATGCAAGGTTACTTCGTCCTAGGGTAAAGTTCGCCCCCAGCCTGGTAGCCAGAGGTGCCACTCTTTCTGCCCAGCTAACACCATTGTGCTCCTGGGTGAGTGGTGCCAGCTTAACCTCAATCACACCAATATTGCTGCCACCACCTGTGACAGGGAAAGCAAGAAGCTTATGGAAAACACACCGCCTAAACATATCAATGTACACATCCACATCTGCTCTAGTTAAAGAAAAAACAAAACCCAGACCTCAACTATTCTCGATCAAATCTGCACTGACAGTTATAAAGCATGAAATGCATTTGAACGGTCATCCACATAAAGTACCATCGAGTGACTGAGCTGGGCCTTATACTCAGCACTGCTAAGCTGCATTAAACCACCTACAAAGCCCCTGTAACTAGTCTGAATTCCCCCTTCTCTTTTATCCTAGCTCTTCAGTGCCAAGAAAAGCAGCTTATGGCATACGTGCTTTACCTGCACTGCTTTCAGTTCTCTAGCGGGGCATTAGAATACGGATGAAAACAAAATCAGAATGCTGTTCTTCATGCTAGATCTTTTAGACACAACTGGTATTGGAAAACACAGGGAAGCATTTTTGTTCAGCAGAACCATGCTCAGACTTTGAAAAGTCCTTTTCATTGAGCAGGAAATAGAAAGGATAAATTCAGTGACAAAATGGTTCTGTGCATTAATCTAAGTATCTTTTAATATTGGAAGCTTTAGTCTTCTTTGGTTTTACCCTATGAACATGTGCCAAACTGTTTCTCAAAGAACACTTACAGTTTCTTCAACTAAAAGCAGTGCAAGTTCAATTCAAGACTTTGAAAAGTCCTTTTCATTGAGCAGGAAATAGAAAGGATAAATTCAGTGACAAAATGGTTCTGTGCATTAATCTAAGTATCTTTTAATATTGGAAGCTTTAGTCTTCTTTGGTTTTACCCTATGAACATGTGCCAAACTGTTTCTCAAAGAACACTTACAGTTTCTTCAACTAAAAGCAGTGCAAGTTCAATTCATAGATCAGTGTCTCAAGGCACCATTTGCTAGTTCAATTCCATGCACTTTTACATCATCATAAAACATTAGAAGTTCATGACACCGAGCACAAGCTTAATGTTACTTAGATTTAAAATGATTATGCACACAATTCAGTAGATTGAATGAACAAGAAACTCTGACACATACTGCTTTACTAGCTCCAACAGAACAGAGGAGAGAAGAGTCTGGAGAGAATGCACAACCATATACCCAGTTCTGATGGCCTCTCAACACTTTCATCATATTTCCTGAAAAGACAAATATTTCCATAAGAATTGATTAAACATACAATCTGAAAAGCTTTTACAAACTAGTTCTTAATTTATAAAGTTTTATACTATTTTTCCAAACATCATCTTGCAGCGTCATTTACAGAAACAAAAACTCTGTCATGCAGCCTCTAAATCCTATGTCCCTATTCAAAAAGGTTACTTCATGCACTCTTTTTAACTTCACCCAATACCAGCCTCCACCTTTAGGGAACATAAAAGAGTTTCAAGAGAGCACACAGAGCGACTGACTAATCCACGTTTTAAGAAATCCTGACCTAACCAGGCTTAGAGCAAGAAAGGAGGAGAGTCCCATGTCTTACAGCAGATAAAATACGTACCATCATCTTTCAGGTCCCACACTCTCAGTGTTTTGTCTCTGGACGCAGACACTAAAATCAGGCTGCCATCTGGGGCAAAGGTTAAATCTCTAACAACTTCAGTGTGGTCCATCAGGTTAAGGAGGAGTTTTCCTGTTACATCAAAACACCACAATTTGAAACAAAGGACAGTACTTTTATTCAGATCAAGAGCTGTAAGGATACAAAATTACAGCACGTAAAGCCACATCTTCTTTGTGGAAATGCTCCCTACAGCAAACAGCGTGTGTATCCTTTTAGACTTCTGCACTGAGAGGCAATTTCCTGAAAAGCTATTACATCTACACACTAAAACCATATGCCTCAGAAATAAGGCAAGGCTTGTCTTTTGATAGACATCTCTGTTCTAAGCTTAAACTGACAAGGTAACCACAGATTACTCAGTAGTCGTTAGTTTCATTTTTTTAGAGCTGAGAAGTTTTCTCCCAACCTGGCAGCTGTGCTACCACCTAAACTGAGATTTCCTCATTTCACATTCAGTCTCTTATCATTTAAACAATTATCTACCTAAAAAACGTAATAAAAAAAAGGTCCTCATCAACATAATCCTTCCCCATAGTCAGGAATAGAGAGCAACTTCAGGTTTTGAAAGTTTCCTTTGTTTGAAACTCTATTAAAACTACAATCCAGCGAAGATACGAAGCGCCAACACCCCCCTCACACACCCTACCTGTATATACATCCCATATCTTGATGCGCCCATTGTTCAGGCCTGTTGCAAGCAGAAGCTGGTCTTGCCCAAATTTGAAGCGGTGCCATTCTATGTTGACACAGCGGCTCTGCTTCTCAGGCACCGAAGACCCAAAAGCGAGGCTCCAGACGATATCGCCACAGTCTATTATATGTTCACAAGGCTTATTCTTCTGCCCGCTGTCGCTGTTCTGCCTCGGAAGTCTCGTACTGATGGGATTCGCAACATTCTTTGTGCCATGCAACAAGCTGCAAAACAAACAAATACAAAAAAATAGCACAAAGCATCTTGGAAAATAAATAGCCCAAAAAGGTCTTCAAGATGTAGTGAAATCTGCGAGTTGCCATAACACACATTTTGGGGGCCTGTAACAACGCATTTTGATTTCAAACCATAAAAGCAGCTTTTTCTTATAATTGTCCCAAGTTATTAACACCTGGAAACCTTCTCACACAATGACACAAATACATTTTTACACGTTTTTACCTCTGTAGGGAGCAATACATTAACTCAACCCACGGAGAAAAACATTTTTAAAGCATTTAGAGAAAAATGAGTTACAAAAATTTCTAAGACTTTCTGCTAAACGAGCAAGAAGTTGCCTGCAGTTCACTTGCACACGTAAAACACTGGAAAAGAGCGTGAGGCCAGCACCTGAAAACCAATTAACCCACCACCATGAGAAACAAAGGGAGGCGGGATTTGCTGGGAGGGGGTGTAACCAGCTACCAAAATGCAACTGCTGGTCACTGACTTCATTCAAGTGTAACCTGCAAGTGAAAACAAAACGTGCTGTTTGGAACTTGCATTCCAGTAAGAATGAGGAAGAAAGAGGTTCACCTTTAAGTAATTCCTAAAGGAATTCCAAATAGCTTTCTGATAGGAAACGTACTAGTCCAGATCTGCCCGAGTCTTTAAATTCCCTTTTCATTCTAACTTCCTCTTATTTTAGAGCATGTGTATCAATTAATACATCACTCCTAAACAGCCTTTGTGAGGTTGTGATACAGTTCTCTCGCTGGCCACAGAGGAAGAGATAAAACATAGAATCA
>NW_010272149.1:0-257 GCF_000690775.1 Eurypyga helias
GGGTTCCCACCGGAGCCACAGGGATCCCACCGGAGACACAGGGACACCCACTGCAGCCACGGGGAGTGCCCACTGGAGCCAAGTGGTTGCCCACCGGAGCTGTGGCGATGCCACCAGAGCCACAGGGGTGCCCACCGGAGCCAGAGGGGACACCACCGGAGCCGTGGCAATGCCCACCGGAGCTGTGGGGGTGCCCACTGGAGACACAGGGGCACCCACCGGAGCCACGGGGGAGGCCCGCGAGACCCCAGGGGTGA
>NW_010272149.1:279-508 GCF_000690775.1 Eurypyga helias
GGGTGCCAATGCCCACGGGAACCATGGGGGACCCCACTGGAGCCATAGGGGTTCCCACCAGTGCCACGGGGGATGCCACCGGAACTGTGGGGGTGCCCACCAGAGACACAGGGACACCCACCAGCACCATGGGGGATGCCACCAGAGCCACAGGGGACACCACTGGAGCCAGAGGGGACACCACTGGAGCCACGGGGATGCCACCAGAGCCGTGGAGTGTGCCCACTGG
>NW_010272150.1:0-6484 GCF_000690775.1 Eurypyga helias
TGTCGTTACTGCTCGTGGCGCCCAAGTTCGCGTCGGTGAGCGTGGCTGTAGTCACGATGCTTTCCCTGCGTACTGGGAGAGGAGGTATCCAGTCACTCGGGTCTGACCCTCTGAGAACTTCCAAGACGAACACCATGACCTTGAAGCGCATCTGTGTTTAACGAGGAACCGGTGTGCCGTATGACGCGCTGGAGTGATGCTGCTGCTCCACCGGTGTTGCTGAACTACTTGCATGCCAAGTTCAAGACCCGCTGTGTAGTTTGGGGATGGGGATTTCAATACGTGTGGGTGTCGTGTTTCTGAGCCGTCCAAACCAGCTCTGTATTAAAATCTTCTTTATATTTTTTAAATTTCCTTAGTCTTGCAAGGAGGAAGTAGAAACAATATGATTCAGGGAAGTAAAGGTTTCCTCATTTTACCATTGCACATGAATTTCTTTATATTCCTTGTATTGCCACTGAAAATGCTACCTTTTAGCAACAGACTTCTCAGTGAGTCACACAGAGATTTTTCAGCCTGAGAACTTTTTCTTTGTGCAAGTGAAATCGAACCTCGTGTGTGTGAGATAAGGTGTGCTAATGCTCCCTCGACACTAATGCTTATAGGTGCTTTGGCGATACAGGTGTTATGACCACAGGGCAGCAGCATGCATCAGTACTGTCTCACTAGTAGTTACTCACCACATTTCAGTCTATCAGCGTCTTTTGAGACTGTGTCTCAGTATAAGAGGGGCAGGTTAGGAATTATGTGTTAATGTTCTGGCTTTTTATCCCCATGTGCGCCAGTGATCATGCAGCTCATAACAAGCATTCTCATACTGATGTGTATGGGATCAGGAACTTCTGACGTGTGATGCTCGTGAATGGTATATGTGGTGTCCACTGCTGTTACTTCTGTGTTCTGTGTGCTTTTGCATGCTTTATGATAATCTCATTCCTTCAGGAATGAGCAAATTCCTCTTCTCTGACTGACAAAGAAAAACACTGGAATTATCATTCCCTCGTAGGACAGTTTTATCAGGATCAGCCTTGGGGATACTTGCCTAACCTTTTTTCCTTGGGATAATTAGCAGGAAGAAAGTCAGATGCCCATCAATGCTCTTGGTCCTCCAAAAAGGAGTGTCTCTGCTGCTGGGTAATCTATTTCACCAGCTCCCAGGGTTGGTGCTAATGAAGTGGTGCTTGTAGCTCATGAGTGGATTTCCTTCCCCTCCCACTCCATCCTAATCCTGGTGTTGGTGGTGAAGGCAAGTGTACCTCTACACTGCAACAACAGGCAGCATAGAGGTCTCCTTTGATGGAAGCAGTGGGCAGTCGTTGTTTTCCAAAGCAGAAGTGATCAGGTAGATCCAGGAAGAGCCAAATCCTTCCTTCTTCTTCATGCCATTTCTTGCCCCCTCTTACAGAGAGATTGCCACATCACTCTCTAGCTTATTAGGTAGCCCACTACTCTCTTGGGGTCTTGCGGTGAGCTCACCTCTTCAGTTGTGCCCTGACTGTTTTCTGCCTTGGTCTTATTTATGTATGTGTGCATGTGCAGGGTCCAGATGAACTCTGCAGGAATGGCTCCCCATCCTGGGAAGGTCCTACATCAGATTCATTTGCCAGAGCTCCATAATGACCTTCCAGTAACATTAGTTTGCTTTGAAAACAGAGCAGAAGACAGAAAATAGGGACTTATGGAGGAATACATCTCTATGAAGTCCTTGAGGGCTTTGTAAGCTGTTCTCTCATTTTATAAGGGTTGTTTGGCTTTGTTGGTGTCATCTTTGAATGTTGCAAGGGACAGCCCAGTATTTGCTGGAGTGATTGTGGAAGCTTTTTGAGTTTACTGAGTGAGATACAGAAGAGGCATGACTAGTACTTCCCACCCCTTCTTCCATCAAAAATAACCAAAAAATGGGCATTACTCTGAAACACCTGAAAATCCCCTTAAATGTCATTGTGGAGCAGAGGAGGAATGGGACAATCTGTTGGACATTTATTGTTTTTTCACGTGGACTTTTCTGGTTTTTGGAGATCGGCAGATACATCAATATATTAGACTTCTTGGGGGTGGGTGTGTGTATGCAGAAATTGCCACACTAGCTTTTTTCATCGGACTCGCAATCCTTTTTTGGTCTTACCCAGTTCCACACTTTTCCATTGAGTCTTCCTCACTACTCAGGAGCTGTTTGCATGGGTAAGGGTTTTTTTTTTTGTAGTTGAGAAGGAAGATGCTGACAACATGATGGACTGTAGACGTAATCAAATAAGATGTGCTTGGAAACCGTTTCCTTTTGGTGTCAAACCGTGTCATCTTGAATTTGGTGAGCAATATGAAAAGAATGAAGTGCAGATCATGGGCTGACTCCAGCCGTATAGACGCAACGGGGGGCAGAGAGAGTGCTCGTGGGCACAGGTTTCCTCTTCTCTGGAGAAATGGGACAGCCTAGCCTTAAGAAAGAGATGTAGTGTCAGTTGTGACAGATGGAAGCGGATTCCTCGCTGGCCGTGCGACAGTCAGTGTTAGGAGGCTCACCGTCAGCCTGGAGGCTGTACGTGTAGAAAGCTTTGGTGGCCTACCAGTCGGATATGGAAAGATTGTAGAAGACATGAGGAGCAGCTGATGTCTAGTGAACAGGTTTAGATGATAGGGTTACAAACCCAGCTGCTCAGGCCAAAACCCCATATTGCTCTAGTCCTTTTTCTACCAGCGACCAGGAAATGATGCTTAAGGAAAGGCGAAGAGGACACGTGTAACATGCTTGCCCTAGTTATACCCTTCTTGGTGTTGCAGTCTGCAGTTTTTCAGTCTTTTTATTTGTTGGCCTGAATGATTTGGTACATACACAAGGTATCTCATTCCACTGGGAACAGCACTCTGCAGTGAAACCTAGCTGTGCGTTCCTGTGTGTTTTCCTCTCTTTTAGCCGGTTATTAGTTTTAGAGAAACTTTAGTTTTATCCTGGGACATGCTAATTTTTAAGGTCTTTGGTCTGATACCATACCAGAAGGTTTTGGCTACCCAGAAATGTTGCTATTAGTGAGATGGCCCTATGTGTGTGCTGCTGAGTCTTCCTGAAAGCACCTAGCCTTTCCTAATAGGCCTATCAATCATGACTTCTCCCCTCTGCCTGTCAGTTAGTTTTATTTTTCATTTGCAGTTTCCTGAACATATCTGGCATGGAAGTAAGACTCTCCAATTTTCCAGATCATCTGCAGAGCTCTTTAAAATAAATAACAGCCAAAAATCCTTGGCATCTTCTTTATCTTTTCTCTAATCAGTCTTCTCTTTCTTGTCTCTGTCACCCAGCAGACTGGCCTCTGGTCTCAGGTATGTGTGGAAAATACGTAGTTTTCATCTGTAGAAATTTGCTTAATCTCTTTAAGATAATCAAGGAAAAATAATACTTGTTTTGACTTGGAACAATTTGTGCTGCTTTGTTCTTTTGCACACGTCTTCTATTTGTAAAGGACTTTGTGGTTGTACCATAAGTCAATTAGAGTTAAAATCAACCAATTTAAAGGACCAAGCAGAAGTTGCACTGGCCAAAGACTTCTTTTTTTAAGGTGATATACTTCTGTTCTTATTAAACAAAGCTGAGTTACTGTTGAGTTATAAAGTTACTATTTAAAATTTCATCTTGGTGACATGTCCTGATCTCCATGAGGAAACTGAACTTTCCCATGTTGCATAAAGGCACAGCCCATCACTTCTCCCAGGCCAAAGCACCGTTGCTGCTTTATTCTGATCCAGTGGGGTAGTTTTACTACATTTTTTCTGTTTAGGCTTGATACAATTCATTTATGTATCTCCTCTGTGTCTATTTTTTTTTTCTGTAGTATGTAGTACTATTCCTCCCCTTGAGTGACCTGGCCTTTTTCTGTGTACCTTGTGCCCTGGAGCGCGGGAGAATGCCACCCTATTAACAGGTTCCTGGGGCACGCTACCTCCGTGTTCTCCTAGAATCCGTACATCCTAGTTTCCCACCTTACTTCTGAGACCTCTTTCATCGGTTTGGTGTTTTGGGTCCCATGTAAATATCACATACCTACGAAACTGCCCTTTGGCAGAAGGGGTAAATTTCACCCTATTTTGTCCCTGCCCTGCATCAGAAGTTACATGACTTGGGATTTCATCCAGGCAGTCAGTCTTGGCCTTGATACCATTAAAAGCCATATGGATTGTGTTTGCCAGCTTCTCCCTGGGGTGATGCAGGAATGGTTGTTCCGGATTAGACCACCTGGTGTGTTACCTGTGCCGGGTGAGCAGCGCTGAACGCCCGGGGGGAGCTGGCAGTTGGAGCTGGCGGGCAGGGCCGTTTTCCTGGAGTGCTCTCTGGGCACTCTGCGCTTTCAATTCAGTGATTTTTTTGGTTAGAGATTTTTGTCATCGTATTCAGTTGTCCACCGCTGGCTGGGTTTTGTTTGTTTTATTTTGTTTCTCTTAGGTGTTTTTTCCTATGAATTTGTCTGGTTCTTTGGACTCGGTGTAAATGCGAACCTCCTCTGTGGCTTGCAGCAGAGCGTTGCACAGCTCCTCTGCGCTCTGCATTTGTTTCAGACATGACACCTGCTAGAATTGCCTGCTGCTGCTTCCTTAATGTGTTGGAAAAAGCAGTGAACCGTCATTTCTTGTCCACCTTCTCCGTACGGATCGTGGTTGCATAGACCTCAATCATACCACGCCTCAACTTGTTCTTCATAAGCATCTGCCTCCCAGCAGCTGGGGGCCACCCTGGCACCTGGCTGGCAGGGTGCTGCGCTGTCCTTCCACCTCACAAGCTCAGCTGTCCACCTTCCAGGTATCTGGGCTGCCTCCATGCCCTTCCTTTCCCTCTGCCCACCAGGCAGGTGTTCCTGGTGCAGGAGAATGGGGTACTGCCACCCGGTGAGGAGGATCATTGCTAGCCACCCCAAGACCTGTTGCTTCAAGGCCCTTCCCCTTGGTTGGAGCGTAGTCTGAAGGTAGGAACGTGTCCGAAGTTGTTCTCTTTCCCCTCCCAAACCCCGATTTGTGCAGTTCATCCATCCCTCAGAGAGCAGTCACTAGGTAGTTCTGTTCTTTCCCTCCTCTTTTAGCCCAACTTTTTTATTTCACTTCTGGTTAGCTGTAGGAGTAGGAACTTCATAGTCTTCTTGAGGTATAGCTCAAATTCCTGATGCGTGCTCTGCTCAATCCAACAAGGGGGTGGTGTAGCTGTCCTATACTTTTACCTTCCTATAGCCATCAGCGCAGTGCGGCTTCTGACTGACGCCCCAGTAAGTGGTGTGGTTTGGTTTCCTCAGTTCATGAGGAGGAAAGCAACTTGCTCTTCCTCAAGTCCCTCAGTTGGAGAATAGAAGTCACCTTTGTGGTGACATTGTGTTAGGTGACTTAGAGCTTTGTGCTTTAAATACGTCTTGAATTATTTAAACAGAATCTAGCTGACTCAAAAATTTACTAGTTTAGGGGTTATGCATTAAGTTATTAGAACTAACTGTGTTTTTTTAAATTTTTCTTTCCTTGGGGAAAGAAAAAAAAAAAAAAGGTTGGCCTCAGGGTTACTCTGCTGCTTTTAAGCAGAAGTGGCTGAATCCTGTGATCTCACGGAAGGCTGAGGGCTTCCTGCTGTGGAGACAAACATGGAGCTCGGCTTGACTGAAGCTGAAATGGATCTGAGGTACTGCTCCTCCGCTGTCCTGCATTTCACTGACCATACAGTGAACCGGTTCAAGGACCTCTGAGCCAAGGAAATAACCTTATTTGTTAAGAAGAGGAAGAGTTTTTCTGCTGGTACCCATCACTGAATTGGCCCGTGGTGTAATCCTGAGTGCAGGAGTTCAGAGCTGGCAGGAGGGAGGGGAACTTCATTGCAGGTAGGTTTTTAGCTAACCAGGAAGCCGCGGATCCGGGATCAGCATCTCTGTAGGCATTATGGAAGAGGGAATGTAGGTAATGCGGTGTAACAGTGCTTCCACTGATTCTCACCTTTCATTCATTAGTGTCCAAGCACTCAAAAAACGTGATTTTTAAATTTTTGTTGTTATTATTTGGAGGTTCTTTGTTTGTGTTTTTAGTAGAATTTGCGGTAGCTAAAGCATTCCTTTTAAAAGGTGCCAAGCCTTTATCTGAAGAGAGCAAGAGATCTAGAATCCACTGCCTTACTTGTTCTAGGTCCTGTCCTTAAGGAAAACTTCCATGGAAAACTGATCTGCAGTTGTCAGGCTTCAGCGTCTAGCAGAAGATGAGCTAGAATGGGAGAGCCCTTCAGTTTCTTAAATTTTCATCCCAGGGAGATACCTCTTCTCTAAATTAATTTGTTTTCAGTGTGCCTTTTGGGTAAGATACAGGCATTTTAAAGAGTTTAGTTCCAGGTGAAGATGCCTTCCAGCCTTTTTTCAGCTCCAGCATTTTTAGTGACCGTGGTTTGTGGGTGCTGGCCCTTTACTGGATCCCACTGTCTCGTCCCAGTTGTAGGCAAGGACAGAATTGCCTCCCTTTCATAGAATCATAGAATGGT
>NW_010272151.1:0-211 GCF_000690775.1 Eurypyga helias
GAGCTGGAGGGACGCGGGGAGACGAGGGCTGCAGGGGTCAGGAGCACGTTAGGAAACCAACGTGCCTGTCGCGTTACGCTTCCAGCGCGTTCCCCGTGAGCAGGAACCCCTTTTCCGGTAAAAGGGTTTGGTTCCGTGTCAGCCCAGCCGCTGCTGCCCAGAGCTGCGTACGGCCCGGTGCCGGCAGGAGGGCAGGGGGCACCCGGTGGGC
>NW_010272151.1:242-2972 GCF_000690775.1 Eurypyga helias
GCCCGTCCGGAGCCCGCCCGGAAAGCGCTAACCGTTAACTGAGCCGAGTGGGTGCGGGAGTGCTGGGCTGGTCGGACTGGGTGATCTTAGGGTCTTTTCCAAGCTCGGCGATTCTGTGATTCGTGATGTGTGATACAGGGGACCGGACCACTTCTGTCCCTCTGTTTGCCCCGGACCTCACAGACGGACATGCCTGCTCTCTGCGACGGAGCCAGGTCACTTGATGTGAAAAAGTCAAACCATAACCATTGGAAACAAGCGTAGTCTGGTGATAGAAGCACTGCTGCCCTGGAAACACACCCTGGCTTTCCTTTAGGTCCCAGTTCTGAGATCCAGTGGTAACGAGAGACCTTTGATTTTTGGTGTAATGCTTTCTGGTATTTTATTTGTCAAGCCTGGGAGCTGAAACAGTACCTACCTGGGCGGGAAAGGGAAAACTTACCCACTACCCGTGGGGCAGTTGACAATCAAAGTTAAATTGTAAGAGGAAGTGAGTTGATTGAAATTAGACCTTCAACATCGTCTTTAGTAGAAATAATGACAAACGTAAACACTAAGTTCTCTGCAGTCTTAGCTGGAGTTTTGACAGCAGGTAGTCAGATACCGGGACAGCCCAACCGAGTAGCCAGGTACGTAGAACGCTGTTGAGCTGTGCAGGGTGGCTCTGGCTGCCCGCTGTGCTACCTCAGAGAAGGAGCCAAGGAAATTCAGGCAGAGGAAGGGGAAGAAATGGGCAGAAAGCAGCAGTGCCAGCCGGTTCTCTGAGCAGCCCTTCTCTACCAGCCCTGGGAGTGCTGCCCTGTGGCAGGCAGCGAGGGGAGCAGCCAGGAGAGGTGAGGCTGGCGTGGCGAGGAAAACCCATTCATTCAGGAGGTGAGGATGACTTTTGTGGTGTGGAACACGGTCCTCGGGCTGGGGAGCAGCAGGCCACGCGCTGGATCAGCTCTACCAAAAATGCTGTAAAAATTCCAGGTACCCCTGTCACTCGTACAGCATCTGCAGTGTACAAAACCACACCTTTAGAAGGTACCAGCGCACGACTAACTGTGCTCCTCTGGCACGTAGTTTTGTTACGTACTGTAACACATACTGGAATTTCCTATATAAGCTTACAGCCAGTAAATTACAACCTTCAGACAGCCTGGCTTTTTAACATCTCTGAATGATGACATACTTGAGGAATACTGTTCTGGTCATGGGATCAGACTCACCCTTTTGTTGTCATAGAGAAGTACTGATTACGCCTCCTTGGAGTAATAAAAACCGCTCTGTCTTGACAAAACAGGGATTTATCCTTTGTAAGGCCACTCAGGGCTTCCCGAGGGTTTGGCTGGCTGAAGGCAGCTCTGAAATCCCATCTGCCGAAGCCACAGCAAAGCTTTTTGTGTGCTCTTTGCAGGCCATCCCACGTCCTTAAGATGTTGTTTCCTGGGGGGGGGGCGGAGGCAGCAGTAGTTTCCCTCCAGTTGTCTTATCTTTGCCAAAGAAACCCTTGAAGACAACACAGGTCCCAGAATAAATCCAGTCTGTATACAATTAGAGAAATTCAGTGCCAAGTAATTGAAGATGAGTCCAAGTTAAATCTATCGTAGTTTAAATCTGTTTCATCTTTAGCGTTGTATTTCTTGTCTTGAATGTTTGATTCTTCCTCTTTGACATGGTACTAATGTGGGGTGGGGTTGGGTTCTGCATAAATGTATGTAAATAATATTCATGGGATACAGATTTCTGAACAGAGTCTTTTGTTCAGAAACAAAATGGGGTTCTCATTGTTACCGAATATCTGTCACATTATTATTCAGCAGCTTGAGAAGTCATGAGAAATGCCCTTTATTTCTCCCTCTTTAAAGTCACACACTGGCGTCTCTGCAGGTAGATCAGGGGTTCTCTGTTCAGCTGCAGGAAATGCCAAGTCCATTTTTTCTACATTCAAAAAACAAACCACTGTATACTGAAAAATATATTACCAACGAAGCAAAGAAGCAACTTGCAGACGTGTCTTGCCTGGGGCAGATGGTTATACTTCTCCTTTTGGTCTGTGGTAGAAAAGGAACAGGAGTTGGCTTCAGCAAATTCCCTCAGCCCAGTGACCGTGCTGGCTGTGCACTTGGTGGAAGGAACCTCATTAAAAAGTCTCGTTTTGCTGGCAGAAGTGGCTGGCAAAAGCTACAGCGGACCGACTCCAGGTTAAGACAACAACTGCCACATTCACACTGGCCTGTTCCCTTCCTGTGCACTGCCAGAGGTGGCCGGAGCATCCCAGGGATGGTGGCACAGGCAGCAGCACCGGGAGTGCGGGAGCTGAGTACTGCCAGCAAGGATTGCTGTGTTCAGATGGAAGGAACCTGCTCTTTAAAAATGAGTTACACATACTTTCACATGAAGTGGGTTCTTTACAACATTTGGGTGCAATTTTCACATCGGCATTGGAACTGGTCTGTGAGCTGTCCAGGTCTGGGTATTCTGGTGCTTCCTCTGGAACAAGTTAGGCTGGTGGTGAAGCCAGTTACTGCTAGAAGCTTAATTATAATCTCAAATCTAACTCAGAGAAGGAAGTTTCTGCCTACCCCTCTGCTCCTTTTCCTTTTGATCTTCCTGCTTTATTAATTTTTTATTCCACCTGGCATAGCTACACAGACATAAAAAAGCAGTAACATCAAGTACATGTATAAGCTTTGCTGTCTCTCCTGATCCTATTTATTCTGTCTTGCTCCTCCATGTCATGGTTTA
>NW_010272152.1:0-248 GCF_000690775.1 Eurypyga helias
CCACGCCCGGGCAGAGGCAGGTTCCCAGCCGCGGCCGATGGTACTGCTGCACCTGGATTGCAGGGATTGCTTTGCTTTCCCGCCCCCCGAGACGTTCTCAGGAGCTCAGAGCAGCTGGGGAAGGCAGAGCCTGCCGGTTGGTGATCCCACCCAGCCCGTGTTTGGAAAGACACACCAAGCACAGGCTGAACACCTCTGGAGGGGCAGCGAGATGAACAGAGCTGCCCTCACGCCTGGGCCTGGAAACG
>NW_010272152.1:288-542 GCF_000690775.1 Eurypyga helias
GCCATGCCGGAGCGCTCCAGTCTCATCCCACTGTTACAGCCTGGCTGAGCTCCTGCAGAAGAGCATGTGGGCACAGCGACTGGAGAAATCCACCATCCTTTCCAGGGACAGCCAGCTGAGCTGCTTCCCTTGTCGGAAAACCAGTCCCGGTTCTGCTGCTGAAGTTGCCCCATCCTGCTCCCCACGTGCTGGGTCAGCGGCTCGGCTGCTCCCCGGGGCTCAGACACGAAGCCGAGCTGACGCACGCCACGCGT
>NW_010272153.1:0-620 GCF_000690775.1 Eurypyga helias
GACAGAACCCCCTTGGTCAAACTGTGTCTTCTTATTCCATCCACGACCAGAAACGCTCTCGGTCACCGACTCCCCGGACGTCCTGGACAGGCAGAAATGCCTTGCTGCCTTGGCGTCCCTGCGCCACGCCAAGTGGTTCCAGGTTTGCATTTCCTTCTTCTCTTTCCAAGTAGCCCATAATTACACTTTTTTACTTTTTGATCCATGACATCAATCATAGGCCTGTCATCATCCTGCATAACACAGAGAACACAAGTTAATTGCTCTCCTGACCAAATTATTTCTCTTATTTTGCTGGTATATGAAACAGAGCCACCTACAAATTATGACATGAATCTAAAATAGCTAAAAAAATTTCATGGGTAATGATGGGTCCATTTTGTCTTTTTCATACAAATCTCAGAACCAAGTCCAGGCTGCGGTTTGACCGCCGCCGGGCGTTAAACCTTGGCCGTCGCCCGCTCCGGCCCTAAAACTTCAACCATCCCACGGGAATCCCCCCTTTACCCTCGGCGGAGGCAGCGCTTGCGAACCCGGCGAGGGTTTGGGGGCCGAGAGGGGGTGGGCAAGGGGGTGGGTTTAGAGTCGGGGTCGGGGTTTGGTTTAATCCAACGCGTCTC
>NW_010272154.1:0-249 GCF_000690775.1 Eurypyga helias
GTACGTTCCACCCTTGCCGGTCCTCCGCCGCCGCTTCCCGGCCAACCGCCGATACCGTAATTGCTTCCTTACCGCCGCTTCAAGCACGCGGCGGTGGGGGGAAGTCTCCATTCCCCTACGTACCATTCCTGAGCAAATTAAGCGTGGACCAAGTAAAAGGCTGACACACCTATACGGAGAGTTGTCTGATCCCGAAACGATGCCGAAACCCCCGAGGCGTTAACAGCCAGCTCCCCCAAAGGCACTCGG
>NW_010272154.1:417-622 GCF_000690775.1 Eurypyga helias
CCCCCCGCCGGGCACGGCGCTCCGGTACCTACTTGTGTTCAAGAAACAGTCCGTAAACCTCCTAAAGCAGCTTGCAGAATTAGATCCATCTTCCATGTCTGGCCCTGGGAGCAGGGGAGACGCGAAGGAGAAGAAGGCGCCTCTCTGCCGCTGCTGCCGCCTAGGAGTCCCGCTCCCGCCGGGGCCGTCGCCTCCTCGGATCCCG
>NW_010272155.1:0-3083 GCF_000690775.1 Eurypyga helias
AAAAAAATCCATCCTCAATTCTGGGAAAGACTGATAAGGAAAACTCAAGGATAGGGATTTTAAGTCTGTTCCAGTCTCTAAAAATGAGGATAACTGTCTTGCCTCAGAGTTAACAAGAGGCTAAAATAAGGTCTGTAAAATGATTTCAGGTCTTCAGATGAGATTATGATATAGGAGAACTTTACATATCTAATAATAGTAAGTAGGCTATAAGGAACTCTGCCTCCTCTTGAAATATGGCCTTTGGTGTGTTTCTCTGCTTTTAGCAGAGCTGAGACACTGCCAAGGGTTATAACCGCATTAAACCAAGGGGAAATTAGGTGGGCTGGACTGGGAGCTCATAGTGAAAGACATGATTCAGATGCCAAAGATCAAGTTTGAGATCACCACAGTAATCTTATTTTTTAATTTGCTACGTGATTATTAAAATCTCTTCTGCATGTTGATTTGATTTCCCCCACCTGCCTCAGCACAGCAAAGCATGTAGTAACTCTCAGCAGTGTGTCCACACCAAGGTAAATGCCAATTTTACCTGGAACCGCAGAGCACAATGCAAGCAGTATGCCAGGGTACAAACCACTCACCATAGATGCTCAAAATATAGGAGATAAAGTACAGTTTTACCGAGAAAGTCGAGGCTTGGGAATTATTACATGTTCTGTTTCCAGCTCCTTCAGTCTATCCCATCTGTTTCAGTTCCCAATTAGGAAACAAAAAAATCTTATGCTTTCAGTTCTTTTATGTTAGAAAATTTGGGGGGAGTGGGTATAGGAAAGGTCTCCTCTTACACATGCCCACAGCACCTAACACAATTTCTGTCACCACCTCTGGGCTTCTAGGCGCTACTAATGCAAATAATAACAGGCAGCCTTCTTCCTATAATGAGGCAACATATTACATTTTACTACTTTGTCAGGAAGTGAATGAAAAAAGACTTTCACACTGTTTCTAAGTAGCTTCACCAGATGGCTTTCCCACACATTTCCTGCTACCAGGCTCTGGGCTCCTGTAGCTGTTTGCTGCATGTAGCTTGGGCAAGGATGTATCCTTCCCAGTTCAGCTGAGCTTCTTTTACGGTACATAGAGCATAGGGAAGTAATTTCACAATGTCAAGCTCAGGTAGTTTTTGCAATGAAAATCTGTTTTCAGTGGAAAGAAGCAGCATGTCATCTTGCACTGCTGAAATAGCTCTTTGTCTTTAGAGAGGCCGCGGCATCCCTCGGAAGGGCCCTCAATCACCAGGTTCTTATATTCACTCAGCATCTAGTGCCAGCATGCTGCTACAAAGAAAGAGGTGTTTCAGGCACTCCCTCTGGTACAGCAAGAAGATGATCAGCCAGCCCACAAGTCTCCAAAGGAGGTTTTATTTGCTAGCCACAAAACCTTCCTTTCAGTAATATTTCAGCTGAAGGAGTTTTGTTTCTAACTTCAGGCTGTAACACGCAGCATAACTTCAGAGGACTGGCAGGCACTGCCTGGCTTTGATTTGAGAAAAGCAGTGTTTTATTCAAAAACGAGCCGACCATATTGTATTTCTCCTTTCCAAATCATGTATTTTAAATACATCCTTTTGCGGTCAAAAACATACTTAGCAGAGAGGTAGCTCTGTTGTCAACTACTGATCTGAAGAGATTTTTCTGAATGGTTGTTTATTGGGTCTACCAGCATAGGAACAATGTTGGTTTTAAGAAAACCAGACTAATCATTGAAAAAAGTTACTGGAACAAGCATGGTGGGCAAGGTTCACTGCTTTTGCCATGCCAGAGATCTGCAGCCATTACACTATGAGCTAGCTTGTCTTTAATTCCTTATTTTATCTGTACGGGTGCTGAATACAAGCCTCCTTATGTTTCTTGGTTATTAAGCTGTCTCAAATAACCCAGCAGCCTGTATTGGGAAACTCCATGCTTAGCACAGAGGCGAGTCAGGCTGAACTTGTGCACTGCTTCAGGGGTTTTACTTTGGAATAGAAGAGGATCCTGAGTGGATGTAGGCTCAAGAAGAGCTGTTTTGACTAGCCCCACATCTCAAGGTGCAGATCAGTCATTAACTAACTTCTTTTTCATACAAAGTCTGTAGTTTTTACTGTGGCTCAGTGTTTACTGGAGCTACTCAGTAAGGAGTAGCTTACTGTAAGGAGCTCCATACCGGGCTACTTAATAGCAGGAGTCCTGCGTCACCTCTGAGCAGTCGAAGTTCAGTGGAGGGGGGAGATTGCAGGACAAAAGGCAGCATCCCTCCCTGTTGAAGGGGCTGAAGTACTTGCTTCTCTTAGGCAAGGCTGCCCACTCCTTGGGATAGGGACAGCCTTACCAGAACTGCTTTGTGTGTGACATAAGGCACTCATTATACATGGTGGGGTGAGAGGAAAGCAGATACCAGCACAAAACAAGAGTCAAACAGTGAAGCCGGCAAACCTCTGGTTAACCACATCAATTACTCTCTAGTTCCCTGCCTCTCCAGAGCATCAGCAGATTCCAGCACCATGAAACCAGATCCCTGATCACCCAGTGAATACTGATTAGTGCACACTCAGGAAAGGCTACTTTTCCCCTAGCAGAGAGTGCTTGTTAATAATTCAGCTTCATGCCACATCAGGACTGGAGTGCTGAGGCTTTCTACGCTAAAGCTGTAAATACAGGACGTGACTGCAGCTGCGTGTTCTCGCCCGCAAAGTCCTTCAATGAAACGATTCAGTGCCCCAGAAGGTAATGAAGAAACATCTTGAGGTCACTGCTGAGTGGCACTCACCCACCATCCATCTGGGGAAGGGAGACAGGCAGGAAGAAAGGCTCAACCCTCTGCCGAGAGTCTGGCCAAGCCTGCAGCACCTCTTAACCCCATTTTGGGGCACCCAGAGCTTCAGGAGCCGACGGGAACAGGGCCATCCAGCCACCAAGGCATACATGCAGCCAACCCCAAAGAATTCATTTCAGCAAAGATGGGGGGAGGCAGCCCTGCAGACTGCCTAAAGATTTTGCACCCACCCATTTATGCAAGATTTTGTACCCCTTGTATCCTTTGATATGGATACTGGTGAGCAGAGGGAACAGGCAGAAAGCTGTACATAGAATAAAACAGGG
>NW_010272155.1:3103-3370 GCF_000690775.1 Eurypyga helias
TGAACCACAAAGTCTTCCCATGGGAAAGGGTTAAAAATTAAGGTTAAAAAAATAACGTTACTATTAAGGCAGTGGAACTCCACAAAATCCCTGCTCATGGGAAAAAGGATAAGCTTCCATCGGCCCCAGGGGCTGGTGGGACCCCCCTCCTCCCCCGGGGCGGTGGAGCAGGTACCCGCCACCCCAAAGGACCCCGTCCCGGTTGCTAGGTGACAGCACACCACGGTCCCAGCTGGTGCTGTCGCTGTAGCAACCGGCTGTGATTTC
>NW_010272156.1:0-261 GCF_000690775.1 Eurypyga helias
ATCTGCAGCCCGTCGTTGGAGATCTTCAGCTTCTTGTGAGCCATCTTGGGGTCCAGCTTGAAAGGCTGACCTGTTAGGAGACACGGCTTGGGATTTACGTGTGTTACCACCATCGTGCAGGCAGAACGTGGCAGGAAATCCGGCCCGAGGTGTTTGGACGCCCTCGGTGAGCCAAAGGGTCCCCCCCGCCCGGCCGAGGACACCGGATTACAGATCCCCACATCCCCGCTGTTTCGGCATGGCTTGAGGAGCTACCCCAGC
>NW_010272157.1:0-8764 GCF_000690775.1 Eurypyga helias
CCGCAGTCGGGGCCAGGCCCTCAGGGCAGGAGGGCACGGGCTCCCTGGCCAGGGAGGGTTATCGCCACGCCACGACGCCGTGGTCTTTTGAGGCTCGGGTTCGATGTTAATCCTGCAGAAGGCGTCAGGAAAATGTCGATGTGTCCGGTGCGAGGTGTATCGGGCACAACAACCCTAAATAAAATGGTAGCGCTGCAGTTACAGTACAGGTGGAGAAGAGGACGAGTTCAACATAAAAACAAAGTTTTACTTCCGCTTCTTGGGGCTAACAACTCATTTGACAGAAAAAGCTAAGCAGTTGCTACAGTTTTAGTCAGAAATTTACTACTTTGTCTTTATTTCTAGAAAGGAAACAGACCCGGGCAAGCACCAACAACTGTGTTGGTGCCTCCCACTTTAAGGTCCTTCCCTCTCCCTCCAGCTCTGCCCTCTGCCCCTCTAAAACTGTTTTCCTCCTCGGTGATCCAGCCCTACCAGGGCTGCTGTGCTGCTCCCCCTCTGCTGACCCATCCCGAAGCCACCGAGGTCACTCTTCCCTCTGTCTCATCCAAAATCTAATTATGGAAGCAGCTCCTTTGCTTCATTCTGGAATTACCTGCTGCTTTCTCAGTCTGTATATAAAGTTATATAGCTTTATGCAGCGTAGTCTTCCATATGCCATTACCTCCTCCTTAGCCCAATTTTTCATCCTTAATAACGCTCAGGTTTTACTCTGTTATTCTGTTACTGGTGATTGGACTTAGGAAGGAGCAGAGTTACTCACTCTAGTTATGGTCAGATTTTTGCCTTCCTGTGGCATAGTTTTGAATATATATTTTCTGACTTCTCCCATCCCGTTCATGAGGAATACAGCAGCTCTGTGGTAATTTATATATATGTGGTATGCAAGGTGGACCTACACTCTCTAAGCACCTTTGTTTTTAATAGGACATCAGTAGGACTGAAAACACCCGAGGATCTGGGCTTGGTTATTAGCACAGTCACAGCCAGCTTATGTTACTTTAGTTTGGTAGCAGTCTGTTGATGCTCTTGTGAGAACACAAGCAGAAGACAAGATCATCATTTAGCAAAGTCCTTGCAATTTAATACAGAGCACAGCAACTGTCCATAGAAGATTGGGACCTATTTGTCGAAGAGCTCACCAAATCATTTTTGACTCGCAAGGTCAAAAACTCTAGGAAATGAACCAGAAAACAATCTAAATTGACAAGGACATTTTTCTACGGAGATCTGGGGAGCTGTTTGCACGGAGCAAGCATCTGCCTTGAAGGCTGCAGAAGACTCTGGAAGAATATGTTCTGGGGATTTTATGGTGGCAAACCTTTGCCAAACTAAGTACCTGTATGGTCCCTATAGTGTTTGGGGAATGGCAAATCCTTCTAAATTATCCTTTGCCTTGACTGTTAAAATTTGCTTTAAGGTCTGAATGGTGTTTTGATAAAACGATCTTGTGTTCACAGACTGCTAAGAGGAAGAGTTATACCCACACTGCCAGTATGGTTGGTACACAGAGTGGTAGAAGAATTGCAGAATTGGCACCCCAAAGTTGTCAGACCTCACACTTGAGGGGACATACCCGGGCAGAAGAGGCGGCTCGCTCGGTACTAATGGCGCCTGCACCAAGAACTGTTAAGTTGTCTCGAGTTCCTGGAAAAGTTGACAGTACCACTGAAGAGTACCTCTGTATTTGCTGAGTGAAGAAACAAGAGGGAGAACAAAACAGTAGCAAATCCAAATGACCTATTTGTAAATGTAGAGGTCATCACCTTCATTTTGTAACAGCTTTTTTTAAGTAACATTAGCTGTATGAAAGTGTTCAAAATTGCTGTTATTCTGGACATGTTTTTCTCTGAGGAAAGTAGAAGATGCTTTTGGCTCCTAACCTCAATGTATGTCCTGTCACCGTTTTGAAGGAGAGCTACAATAAGCTAGTGAAGTCAAGCAGAAAATACTGGGCATAAGTGAGAAAGACAAAAGGAAATCCAATGTTTCTTCACATAACTAAAATAGACCAACACTGTTCTCGAGTTGAAGAAAAAAAGCTACTTGTTATGTCATTAGAAGCACAAGGTTCAGAGTTTACCAAGAGAACCAAAGCAGAGACAAATGTAAAACTGCCCAACTTTTTAATGTCAACACAAGTTACATTCAATAATGAAGGATGAGGCTGACCTGATGAGACAGGCAACAACCATGGCCTGAGAACCAGGTGATAACCATGTTTCAGGGTCGGTGGTTTTCAATAGCAACACTGGAAGCAAGCAACCAAGACTGGAGACAAGAAGGTTATTTTTAAGAGCACTTATACTCGGGCAGGGATTAGAAATAAGGATGTTTTTCTCGGGTAATGAGTATCTTAACTAACAAGTGTAATATCCAACATTTTGAGACAAGACCGTGTGCCAGAAGTTAGCACCAAACCTTATATAGTAGCACAGCTCTACTAAGCAAGAAGCAAAGATTAACTGCTTTCCTGCTTGAAGAAAGAGAAAAAGGGGAGTCTGCTATAAGATTTTCTGTAGTGTAGTTAGGAACCAGCTGTCTGCTCCTTTGGACATGGGAAGAAAGAAACAGGGAGCCCCAGAAGCAGCCTAAAAAACTTAAGACAGGACGTATGAAGGAAAAGACCAGCACTGGCAGTTAATGGGGGATGAGAAAGGAGGCTTCACTAGAGCCCTGGCCAGCCAGTATTTAGAGGAGGTAGAAAGTTCTTGACCTAGCTCTTCACCCCCAGGCAGGTATGCAGGAACAGGGAAACAAGTCCATGCCACCGGCAATCTGGTAGCTCATTATACAAGCCTCGACTTACAATTAAGCCAAGGGATGCAGCCGTAGCTAGTGGCGTAACGTGGTGAAGATCCATGCACGTGGTTGAGACTCCAACCTTCAGACTGCTTTTTTTGTGGAAGGAAAATGCTGGCTGTGGGGTTTATTTGGAGGAAAGTAAACCCAGAAAAATACTGTCACCCTAAGCCTCAAAAAGAAATCCTATGGAATGAAACATTGCTTCTGTGTGGCATTTTCCTCTAAACTCTAAGTGAATGTATAGAGGTTTTGATCTCATTGAAGACTTCGTAAAAAATCAACAGCGCCATGATCAATACTTTTGTAGAGACATTAAAACTGTCTTGATGTGTCTGGCATCCTTGGTTTATTGAACTTAAGATGAGGTTTAAGCTAACCCATCGATATTTTGTGATCTGCTGTTTACAGCTATTAAACCCTTACATGCATTCATCAGTGGGCACATTAATGGTGACTAGTACTGCTAAAAATTGGGTGTTGCAATGGGATGACATGTAACAAATTCTCTTGACCCCAGTAAATGTAAAATATTGCTGGGTTTTTAGTAATACCCAGTGGGATGCAGAAAAGCATTCCTGATGTTCTGTGATCAATAAAAGCTGTATGAGAACACGAGACTGGATAAATAAAACTGTCCGTGTAACAAATGCGTTCTCTTCTCCTGGAGTATTGCACTGCTCTTCTGTACCTCTGAACTTCTCTCTGTGCTCCCACTGCACCCCTGTAGCCATTTCACATTTTTGTCATCTGCTATTTTGTTCTGCCTTCTCCCTTGTCATTATTTTGTAGCATGTCAGGGGCAGAGGAGGAGGGAAATGAAGTTGTGGTTTTGTCAAATGGCTCCAACGGGGGGGAAAAAACCCAAACCCACTGACCAAAACAAATACACAAGCTCTTACCAGTCACCCACTGTGAAATCAATAGGATGGGAAGGAGACCTTGAGCTACCAACAGGCTGGTATTCTCTACCTCTACTTACTCCAGCTGTGCAGCTCATCAAAATCCAAAACACTTCTGATACAAAATCCTAGGTCTGCCAAAACCTCATACTATGCAAAATGATGTTTGCCAATCAAAATATTCCTGTGTCTTCCCTTTCCCCTTTTTTTTCCACTGGCATTCCCTCGCCGGTTGTGTTTTCTCATCTACAGGCTAGTGACTGAATGGGTGAATCAGTGTGCCGCCACTACTCGGCACATCTACTCCCCAGTGTGATGCCCTTTGATGACATTTTACTTTTGGGGTTTTGAACAACAGAATCTGTTGAAAATTGTGTATCAGACCAATGTCATCTGCAAAACACCTTATTTCCAGTGCCCATTTAACCAGGTGGGAATGATCATGCTTTAACAGAGGTGAAATGGCCAAGTTCAATTAGATCATTGGTGCTCATGGATGTAATGGCCCTGCTATGTTCAGCAGTTGTCTCAGCACATTTAGTGTGTCTCACTGCCTATAAATTAACCTAATTCTCAATGTAAGTTGTACTATAATCCTGATTGGCATTGTTTTGACCCAGTGGGGAGCAATGATAGCTGATGACTGCATATAGCATGCAGTAGCTTTGTGGAAAGGAGGATGCTGAAGGAAATCCTTAGCAGGTGGTGCAGAAAAAGTTGATTTTGTTTCTATGTGCCCAAGACAATGAGGATGTTTTTCCAGCATCTACTACAGACAGATAATGTCTGTCTCTAGAAGAGGAGGACTGACAGGGTATGGTGAGGGTGGGCTGCTCACTGAGGCTGGGGTGATGTGAGTGGAGAGGGCTCCCTGGGCTGGGGGCCATCAGGGCAAGACCTGGCAGCCAGAGTGCATCTCACCACCCTAGCCAGGAGCAGGGCAGCAGGGGGGCATCAGGGACAGCCCCAGCCCCGGGCATCGGGCACGTCCCTGGGGACCAGCTGAGGCTGGACAGGATCTCAGCCCTGGCTCAGTGTGGCCTAAGCAGCAGCTGACTGGGGAAAAACCCTAGCAGCAGGGTGTTCAACCAAAGCTAGAATCCACAGGCTGGCAGTCCTAGAGGCAGTACCAGGTTTTCCAAACTCCACTACTGAAAATTCTTACAGTTTCAAAAACATCCTAGAATAAATACATTACTTACAGTCCATTCAAAGCAGCTACTTTGAAAACTCTCTTACATATCTCTAAGTAAGTGTATACTCTGCATTTAACATTTACTAACCTCTGAAACAAAGGCCACTGAAGATCTGAAAATACAGTTATTTTGCTGTAGAAAGTAGTTTGTCAATTCCTAGTACAAGGTCTTCAAAGGTTAAACAGCTATACTTAAAGTTATTTGAACAGATTCATGATTGCTGGAAGTGTTCTGGAAGCCCTGGGCATGCTGAGAGCTAAAATGTTGCCTTCTTAGTTTTATAGAGTGAAAACCATCTGACTTCAATCCTTCCTTATCTATGTATTTATTTTAAAAATTATGGCTTCACAGAAACAGATTCTGGTGGGGAGGGGAGAGCTGCTGTTTTGGAAAGATTTCTCTCTCTGTCAAACTGGGAGCCAGGGTGAGGAAATAGGGAATTTTCAGTCAGATGGGTTTCAGACTGTTAGGAGTCACTGAATGGGTGACAAAAAAATGTAACTCAAGAAGATGGAAAATATTTAAGTATTATATGTTAGTACATTACATAGTTCCTTTATCTGATGCCCTATGAAATGAAAAAAAAAAACAGACACTGTTTGGGTTCTGCTTCTGAACCACTGTGTTCACTGAGCACAAGCGGTGAGCCACTTTTCCTGCAGGAACAAGAGACAGTCATGGTACGTATAAATCTACGTACAGCGTGCACACTGATACATAAACAATCCCTACCTCCTCCTCCACAGGCACGTTCTCCCCAGGTTTTTCTATCCTGCTGATGGTAGTTGTACAAGATCTAAAGAGCAAAAGGTTTTGAACTAGACACTGCCAGACCAGATATTAATTTGTTCCAGCGTGGAGCAGAATACTTTACTCCATCACTTACTGTATGGTATGGGTGAAGGAACTTCATTCCTTCCTCTGTTTGAAGACCTAGCTTTGATTTACAGAAATGGAGCAGAAGTTTTTCCTAGATCTCCTGCGAATCCTAGTTCAGCATCTTAAGTCACTTCCTGCACATACCAAACTTAGAAGTTGACACCATCTAGTTGAAGGCATCTAAACGAGACACCTCCATTGAAAGCTGAGTCACCCATGGTCCCTGTGGGGAAAGTGGAGGGAGACAGCCCTCTAGAGGTGTCTGGTTTGCCCTCTGAATTCCTTTCTGGAGATACCACTAAAGGAAATGTTAAGAATCTGCATTCTCATTCAAGTATTTCAGTTAAATTTCAGTAGCTGAAATGAAAGAGCATGAATTTTTCCTAAAGCTCTCAAACACATATTCCCTCCCTGGGATTGGTGTTATCCAGGTCTGTGAGCTATTGCTCCAAGATGTCTTTAATCACTGCCCAGGCTCCTTACAGAATTTATTGCAGGTGGAAGACTTAGACGCACCTCTCCCAGCATCCCTTTGTCATCTGGACTTCCTGAAGCGAACAGAGTGAAGAAGCCTTCGTGCCCAGGTAGGGTGACGTGGGAACGAAAGTTCTGTTAAGCAACCAACAAGGCTCATTATAGGGTTTTCCAGGGTAAGGGGTGGTGAACAGTACATTGTATAATGTGTATTTTTCTGCAATGCTTTTGTGCCTTCCATATTCTCTATGACCAGATCCTCACAGGTTCCCAGCTGACACTGAAGTGTCTGGACTTCTATCAAAACCTGATTTAGAGTTAGGAGTCTGGTTGATTCTGCATATCATGGCCTGTGGACACTGAGTTTAGGGATAGGAAAACCTCTGATTTGTTTATGTAAGACCTTGTTTACAGGTGTGTGAATAATGCAGATAAACTTTATTCAATAATGAGGATACATTTTAGCTCTGTTTCCTATATTAACAGTAAGTAGATGCTGCTTGGCATTTCTTGTGCAGACAGTGGATCCCACAGAGTAAGACAGATCCTAAAGGGCCAAATTAAATTAATTTGAGGTTCATCGGGCACTATGGAGTAGTACAGGATGATAAGAGTGTGACTTAGGTCCACAAAAAGACTGAAAAGAAAGAGAGGAATGATAATCCTTGTAAAGCATACCCCAAAGGCACATTGTTTTGTCCTTCTGCATCAACTTGACTTGGAAGTCTAAACGACTTTTGTTTAAAGTTGGGCTGCAAAGGTGCATATGGAGCCTTGAAAAATGCAGCCTGTGCTCTTAAAGCTTTGATAAAGTAATAGAAGCCTTGGAGAAGCGTACGAGCACCAAACATCACCAGACAGTTGCTTAGTCTGGGAGGGAAATGGTGATTTGGGGTATCACTATGGCCTGACTATACGTAAGCGCTTGCTGTAACACGGAGTACTGTAGAGAGTGGTGGGGTACGATGCGGCTCCACTCAAGGCCAGGGAAAACAGTGAAAGGCAGCCTGAGGCCTTGATTTTGAGATAAGAGGTTGGGCTTTCTCACCCATGGTAAGAAGGCGGGCTGAGTTGTAGTCAACTTGACTTTGTTTTTTCTTTTTGTGGTTGGGGTTTTTTTTTCACTTTGTAGATGCCCTTGCAGGCTTTTATCTATTCTAGGAGTCCCAGGAGACAAGAACATTCACACTGATTTCATGGAATGGACTGAGAAGTTTCAAGAGGCTCTCTGAGAAGCACTTTATGCCGCTGGCCAAAACCTGAAATACAAATCTACAAGAGAATAGGGAATTAGGCTAAGAAAAATAATTTTTTAAAAAAGAATGATACAAGAGACAAAAACATGGCAACAGCAACAAAACCACATTTATCTCTAAAGCCATGGGCTGTTACATTTTATTCTCTGTAGAGGGAACAAAGAATCAGAATTCTACTTGGGTATCTTCAATTGAAAGGCATCGAAGAGGGGGATTGGAAACATATTGATGGCTCTAAATAACTGTTTTACTAGAAAGGGAATAGAAATTTCATCCTGTAACGCACTCAGAAAACTGCTTACCTAAAGTCACCATCATTTGAAGAGGAACTTCATTACATGTTGTGACCTGAGAAAGAAATTCCATATATGCAAAGCTCAAACAAAAAAGAAAATATAGGCACTGTTCTTTATCTATGTGCTCATTTCTGAAGGTTTCCATCCCAGCAACATCTGAGCATTTGTGGAATGGATGCCAGCCAGACATTCAAAACATCCACAGAGCATGCTAGAGTTTCTCTTATTTACTCTTAATGAATGTTATCATTTCCTATCACAAGTTGTTTCAGACTGGAATTTAACCCCTTCTACATGTGGGTTTTTTCACGTTCCACTGGTATGTATGAACTGTATTAGTATTTGGAGAGTACAGTGGAAGGAAAAGTAGTAGGATAAACAATGAATGGTGTTTATTTTTCTTTGATTAGATTGAACAGCAAACAATGTGAATTTGGGTAGACAAAGCAGCCTGTTATTCCATTTTTTGGGTGAGATTAACTGCTAAGTAACACTAAAGCTTACACAATGGTCTAGAAAACTGCTATCAGACTAAAAGAATAATAAAATGTTTTGGACAGAAATCCTAACAATGGTGAATAATGAATATCTAGCGATCTATAATTCTGGCAAAGGTTTTCTTTGAGGATGTGTGTTAGAATTACATGCACATGCACATGCCTAAAGTGCTGTAGTACTCAGCATGATTTATGTACTTGATAAAATGCCTCGTAGTAGCACAAAAATAGAATTACACCAGGTGCACAACAAACAGACATGTTACTTCTAAAAAACTCAAGTAAGCCAATAAGAGTGGGAGCCAATGAGAGCAGATGATGGACATATTTATTTTGAAAGCAGCCAGAATGCCTCAACCTTCTCCAGTCACAACTATCTTAACTAAGTCATGGTAGTCCCAGATTCAGCTCATCCCAGTTATGGCTCTGTTATCAGGTGAGAGTAATTCTTTTATTTAGAAT
>NW_010272158.1:0-18967 GCF_000690775.1 Eurypyga helias
ACCCGCTGCAGGGGTGCCCCGTCGCCATCCCACCTGGCACAGCCGCACGCCCCATCCCGGTGTGGAGAGGAGAAGGGGCAACGCGTGCGGCCGAGGGAGGAAGATGATGGAGGGGCCGACCCCCGGCATGGCGCCAGGTCATGGCAGCCCGTGCCGTGCCGTGCCGCGCCGGGTGTGCTGAGTTCCCCGGACTTGTTTTCATGGTCTCACCCAGCTCTGACCTGCCTCAAATGTTGACACAATGTCACGTTTCCGACTGCAGTCTTTCATGTGCAGCCGGAGGCTAAATACGGCTGCTGGTTCCTGGAAAAAGACGTGCCTGGCACCCTTTCAGCAGAAACCCGATCTCCGTGCAGGCTTGGCACAACAGCTGAATAACATGGCAATAACTCTTTCAGCAGCATTTCAACCCATAAATAGGGCTTCCCGAGCGACTCCTTGAAGTAAGGCAAGGAGGATACAATGATTTTTTTAGAAAAAGCAAAAAGAAATAAAGGCACCGTGCGTGAAGAGTAAGTACGAGGAGGCAGCCCGCTTCGTAGCAGATGAAAGGAGATTGTGGAGGTGCTGAGCGTGGTTTGGTTAATACGAGTGCAGGATTGCCTCAAAAGGAAAGAAATGCTCTTCAATTTTGTAATGTCTCCGTCCTGTTTTATACCAGCCCTGGGGAGGTAGGATAAGAGCCTTCCTGAAAGCGAGGGCCCTTCCTAACCCTGGTGAGGACACAGCGACACATCATTTTAGCTTTTCACCACCTGTTTGGAAAGCTCCTATAACCGAGTGCTGTGGGACTGGATGGTTTTTACAGGCATGTACCCCGGGAGCTGCTTATTTGCATTATGCATGGACCAGGGCCTAAAATAATCTGCAGTGACGCACATTTTTTTTCTGTGATTTTTTTTTTTTTTCCCTTTTCCAGGACTCCATTTTTCTGAACGTGCTGTGACTTTTGAGGACCACGCGTGGTTAACCAGCCCCAGGGCTCCCTGAATCAGCACGTCCGCCTGCGGACGTGGAGCTGAGGGGGAGCACTCCCTCCCCGCCCCCCCGGGCCCTGACACGGCCACCACGGTGAGAAGTGCCCTTCTGCTCTGCCCTGGCTTTCATCTGCAGAGCGTGTAGCTGCAAGTGCTGCGTGTTTACAAATGCAGGCATTGCAAGATCCCTTGAACTGTGTCCTAGTACAAAAGAGGCTTTGAAACAAGAAACACGTTGTCATGGCATGTTCCAGGCCAGCAGCACCAGACTGAACCAGATAATTGCTGTTTCTGCTTTAGCTGCTTCATCGTGGAAAAAGCAGCAGGTCTTGAGCAAGTCTTTTTTCCCCTTTAGACATTTGGTGTGATGCTTGGGATAGAAGGAGAGGGCTGGGAATGCCTGGGCAGACAGGGGCAGAGGCAGGATGAGCCCAGCCGATGCTGTGTACGGCTCCCCAGCTCCGCAGGGCTGGAGGCAAAATTACTCTGCTGGGTTCAGGTCGCGTAACCGCAGCCAGCGGAGCGGGTGTTACTGCCCCTTGCTCTGCGACGTGGGGGGGTTCGTGTTTTGTAACCTTGATGCGTGGCGTGCTGCTGGAGCCAGGCGATGCGGTTCTCACACCCCTCCCATGCTCCAGACCTCTCCCACCGCCCTTCTCCTGGCCTTCATGGCTCTTGAGAAATATCCAAATACCTCTCGGTGGCAGCCAGCCAGGTAAAATCTGCTAATAGGCCCCTACACTGCCTATGTCCGTTACTGCCCCTGGGCTCAATGGCCGGGCAAGCAGCACCTTTGCACCGTTAGAAACGGTGGGGACGATGAAGGGGTGACTATGCTCTCGTGCCCACGCTCCCAGGGCACCGCACTCCCATGCCAGGGTTTTAAGAAATAGAGGGTAATACTTCTACCTGGCATTTTGAAATAATTTATTTCTTATACATTTCTTTTTCTCCCAGGCGTGTTTTTGCTCCAGGCATGTCATTCCACAGAGTCATCTATTGCCATTGTGCTCAGTGCCTTCAGTAAAACAGGAAAGCTCTGGCTGAGAAGGGCTTTCCACTGTGTGTGCCTGTTAAAAATGGCAAAACTGAGGAAAGCTGGGTAATCCCACACAGCTGAGGGAAATCAGAGGGGTTGGGATTAGTTTGCAAGAAGCAATGCTAGGGAATGCCTGAAAACAACCAGGCAGATCCCCCATCTCCTCTTATGCATGTTGCTGCCCTCAGGAAAATGGGACCTGGATAGAACTTATCCCAGGCTGGTTGCTCCCAGTCTCCCTGTACCCAACTCGTTACATCTCTGTGGAGCTGCACTTCTGCTCAGGACTCCGGCTGCCAGCAGTCCCGCGGCAGGTCTGGCTTCAGGCAGGGCTGGTCGAGGCAGGACTGGCTGAGGTGGGTCTGGTTAAGGCAGGCAGGTGTCTGACCCTCGGCTGGCTCAGCGCTGCCCCGTGCCCCTGCATCTCTGTCCTCTGCGTCGGGCTGCAGCCGGGGAACCCTGTTCTGCAGGGTGAAAGTGCTGATGGGGGAAGACCTAGGTCAGCTGTCCGCAGCCCTGGGCTTGTCCCAGAGGTCCATTTTATCTACTCCCCTGGCCTCTGCTTTTTATTCCACTTTATGCCGCTTTATGGTTCTCTGAACAGCAGCTCAGGCCAAAAAATGGTGGCAGCGGTCTGTCATTGCCAGAGCTGTCACACAAGAAGGAATAATTAGTTTTCTCTCTGCAATACAGCTTGATCTTTCCTTCAGCCCGTGGTGCTGCTGGAAGTATTGCAATGTTCCCTCCTCCCGTGCGGGGCTCTCCCGGTAGCATCGCTGCGTGCCTCCCTTCAGCGGCTGCTAGAAAAAAGGTAAACATATATTCTGCTTTGAAAGTACTAATGAATATGCAGTTAGGCCTGAAATATTACTTATCCTTGTCACGGGGTATGCACGGAGTTCGTGTTTGCACTTTTGCCTGAGGATGTAGACAACACGAACGTGGAGCTGAGCAGCTTATGGAAGATTTAACTCTTATTTCTATTCTTGACATCGAATCATTAATAAGGTTATGCTCATGTTCAGGGCCTTTCCCAGCGCTCTCCTCCTGCTGCAGCAGGGCTTTGGAAACCTGCCGGCAGAGTTTCACTTCAGCTATCGATTGGTGTGCAGCAGGGGTAATATTTCATCCCGAATGGAAGCAGTGGCTGGTGATTATCGCGTGGTATTAGCACGTGTCGTTGTGAAATTAGTGTGATTTGAGATGAAATGTGACCTGTGGGCATAGGCAACCACATTCTAATGTATTCTGTCTGCATTACGCTGCACGGGTAATGCCGGGGCTTGACGAGCTATTACTGCTGCTGGTACCACGCTGATTAAAAACCCCAGCTCGCTCCTGCTCCCATTGAAATCAGTGGGAGGTCTGTCATTGCCTTCAGTGCGTGCTGGACCGGATCCAGATTTCACTTCATAGTATGCATTATTCCATAGGATTAAAGAGGTGCTGGGAGTGGGATTCCTTTCCCTCACTGATCTCTACTGCTTAGATGTTTCCCTTGGAGCTGGCCGGGACACAGGGCTCCCAACCTGGTTTTGGTGTCTATCCAGGGAGGATATCAGCGGTGTTTGCTCTGCGGTGGCTGCAACGCCATACATACGAGCAGTGGCTGCAGCAGTGGCACAATATAGTGGTCCCAAAGGTCAGCCAAGGCTGGGGAGCTGCTCTGGGGGTTCAGGTTAAACATGAGGTGCTGGGCAGCCCCAGAGCATAGCTAGGCACTCCCCCTGAATGAACGTACCTGGTGGTACGGGGACAAGGCAAGGGGTTCCCGTAAGCGTTGCTGGTACAGTCAAGGCGTTCAGCCCCATCAGCACACCGGAGCCCCGGCTCACGAGTGAAAAAGCCCGAGCACACCCCGAGAGCCTGGGAGGAGGCCATGGCTCCATGTACACTGGCCAGTAGTCAGTTGGGGAGGGTTTTTCTCTGGTTCTTGCTTTCAAACGAGCGTTCGACCTCAAAGCCGTACTGGCTGCTCTGGGACTGCGTTCTCCTGTGGTGTGGGAGAGCTCTGCAGGGCACCACAAGTGCGGATCCCACCGGGGCCCTGCCGTCCCTGTTGGCTGAACCTTTGGGTGGAGGATGACTCAGGGCCCTGTGCAGGAAGGACCACGGAGGCAGGGGGTGGCAGTGACCCCCCCATGCTGCTGGGGAACTGAAGCAATCTGTTTATCATGGAAAAACTGCTCTTTGCAGCAATTCAAATGGAAACTTCCCAGAATGACTGTTGCAGAGCTTTCCCCTTGAATCACCACGCTGCAGAAGAGCTGCTTTCTAAGACGATGCCCTCGGGAAAGCTGTCGTCAGCCTCGCCTGTGCCCTGCAGCAGCACAGCCAGCCTCAGACTCTCCTCAGGCCCATTTCTATCAGAGCATCTCTGCTCTATTTGGCTGGATGACAGTGTCTGATGAGCAAAAGCAGGTCCAGGAGTGCAGGAGCCCCTGAAGGCCACAGGCTGGAGCTCAGCTTGGGGGCTGAGCCTGGCATTTGGTCTGCAGACCACAGCAGGGCTTGGCCTGGGGGGACAGGTAAGTGACCACCAACAGGGAGGTGTCCCACAAGCCACATGGCTTGGTTTTGGAGGATGAAAGGCCAGAGGATGGTGTTCAGTCCCACCACCCTGTGTCAGGCACCGGGCACTCGCCCCAACTCAGGGACTACCCCAGGATGGAGGCTCTGAGGGCAGCATCCACTGCCATCCTGCAAAGGCCATTTGTCTCTTTTCCCTGACGGCTGTCTGTCTGTCATCCTTTCCATGGTTTAAATGAGTGTCCAAAGGTCATGGAGAATTCAGCCTCTGCCCAGTGGCTCACGTAGCTGAATGAATAAGGAGTGAGTGTGTGACGCCTGACTCAATCCGCTCCCATGTGCAAGCCTGCTGGATACTGTGCATCCCGTACTGACACGGCTGCTGCAAAACCTGCACCAGCAGAGAGCAGGGAGCATGCATGTCACCTGCCGTGCCATGCCCGCAGCTTGTGTGCCTTGCAGGAGGCCCCTCACCCAGCATGTGGCCCCTGAGGGATGCTCCCAGGCAGCTGGGGTGGCCTGTCCCCAGCAGCGGACAGGGCAGCGGGCACGACGCCTCCGCTGTGAGGCATTTCCGGGCCAGTGTAACCACAGCTGCGTGTAAAGCTCTGAGTCGTCAGCCTTGCAGATTGGGAAAAGATACAAACGGGTGTCGCAAGGGGTGGGCGGCCATGGGGCGGGTTACGGCACCCCAGTGATCCCCACTGCTGCCCTTGGAGCAGAGCTGCCGGGGATTTTTATGCATTTATTCCTGTCGTCCCCGCAGTTCTTGTCCCCATAGTAACAGAGCAGCCCAGCACTGCCGCGCTCGGTGACATCTCTGGTCCCCAGGCAGGAACCGAGGACCTGCAAGGCTGGTGCCATTTCCCAACACCTCGGTGGGACACACAAGCCTGGGGACGGCTTTCCTGCTCTTCAGAGCGCATCAAGTTTTCACTGTGTCTCTGCAGCCCTGGAAAAGCAACCGAGAGCTGCTGGCGGAGGGGATGGCACAGCCAGGTAGTCACGGGGCTGGCTGGGAGGACCCAGTAGGAGCTTGCCTGGGGTGAGGGACGGCTGGTGGCAGAAGTCCCCAGGGCTGGTGGTTTGTCCCTGGTGCCTGCAGCCAGTGGTTGTATGCAGAGGCATGCTGGTGTGAACGCTGTGCTGGCTGTCAGCTGGGCACCTGCTCAGGCGAAGCCAGGCACTGCCACGCATGTGACAAGCACGAGCCCCGACTGCTGCATGCTGGTGAGGCATTAACCACAGAGGGGTTTTCCAGCTGCAGCCGGGCTCCGGCAAACACCTGGGCACTTGAGGTCAGGAGGAATTTGCAACACAGGCCTTATGAGCCCAGGAGCAAGGCAAAGGTGGTTTTTAAGGAGGCTGAGATCTCCATGCAGATCCCGAAGCCACTCGGAAGATGAGTCAAAGGATTCCTGAAACAATTACAGCTGCCAGGTGCAGCAGCACTGCTAGGCTCCCTCAGCCCGCTGCTCGTGCTTTCTGTTTAATAAGTCATATTAGGCAATTTCCCATTAAAAATGTTTATGGGAATATATAAATATTCACTTATACAGAACTTGCCCGGCCCTTTGTGCACAGAGTGGTGGCGAGAGTGACTCGAATTGTGATAAATCTATCAAGAAAGCATGAGACGGAGCCTGCTGCATTGGGAGGAGATGGATGTCCTGGGGTTCTGGTGTGGGCTGAGGTCCTCCAGGCACCAGGATGGGAGACGATGTGGGTGTGTGCCTTGAGGACCTTGGTCAGAGGGACATAGCACCCCACGCTGTAGCAGGCAGCGTGGGCAGGGTTTTCCCTCGTGTGATTTCCCGATGGCCGCAGGAAGAGCATGCACAGACATGATCTGGATTAAATCAAAGGAATTTTTTTTTTTTCTTCGTTTGCTGTATTACGTGCTGACCACCAAACCACATCCTTCGAGCTTGAGCCCAGCACCGTGAAATGAAAACTAGGCCAGGGCTTTTTGCTGGTCCTTTTTTTTTCCCTTAGTGAGTTAGTTGGGTGCAAAGCTGGCACATGCCTCTCCTCCAGCCCCTCTGCTCCCCAGCGACCCCAGCACATCCCCATGGGATTGCTCTCTCCCAGGGCAGCCCAGCATTTCCTCCACTCTCATTAGCCCGAGCGAACCACCTGCAGCTCCACATGAAACCTGGGAACTATCCAGATTATGTCCGCTGAGCACAGCATCCGTGGGGAGCAAATACAGAGGAATAATAAGTAACGACGTCCTGGCAGATTGTGTTGTCAGGACCTAATAAGACACAGCGCAGGGTCTGTACTTAGCTCTCACCTGACAGCGTTAAGCAGGCGAGTGTTTTACAGTCTGACCATAAGATTGGAGCAAACTGGAGGGGACTCATTGGCAAAGGGCCCCCAGTTGTTGGTAGGAGCAGTGGCCGCAGTGTGACACAGGTCCCTGGGCAGCATCTCGAGAGCAGGGCTTGCATCAGTTGTGATCTGCCTACATAGGGAAGTTCTCACGTTTGCAGAACAGAGAACAGCTTTATTGTTTTATTTTGCAAACCAAAACCAGCCGGGAGTTTCTGAAGTGTCTGCCATCCCCACAGAGAGCTGTTTAGTCATGCCTGGTGTGTATGCATGTGAGACAGTGTAGGGGAGGGAGTCTCTAGGACTTTGCAAAGATTAAAGATTTATGCTGACCCTTGAATCTGATCCAAGGCTACTAATCTGCCCTGATCCTATCGTCTGCTCAGGGTGGATCTATTTCACTTTCCTTTATGGTACTCCTGACTCACTCCACTCCCACTCTAGGCCAGCCCAGTGGGAATGGGAAGCACTACCACATATTTGTTTGGGTTTGCATCTAAAGCTCTGGACTTGTAGTGGGTGCAGCTCATAAAGGAAACCAGCGTGGATAAGATATGGGTGAGCTGAATGCTTGGAAACCACTCCCAAACACAAGCTGAAGTGGTTTGAAATCAAGGTGGAGTGATGTACAGAAGGCACAATACTCGGCAGCTACGCCCAGCGTGAGAAAGGCGTTTGAATTCAAGGTGGTAAGGTAGGCAGGGCATCCGAGGGAGACAGCTCATTGCCTTGTGGGGTCTGTAATGCCAGGTGTAACTTCTCCAGCAGACAACCTGCTATTGACCCCCCCATCTGCCCACCCACCCTCCCCAACTGCACTTTGCACCCCTGTGAGATCTCAGTGGGCCTGTGGGAAGCCGTGCCGGGGGGACTGCTCATGGCCCCGCACTGCTCCGCCTAGGATTGTCTCACTTGTGCTCCATCACCCAGTACTGAAACGCTCCTGGTGGCTGCTGGGGATTTAGTATGAAAACAAAGTGTAGAGGAAAACACAGACCTGATTTTGTTGAAGACAGAATTAATGTCTTCTGCCCTTGCAGAAAAAGGTGTGGCAGAAACAGGAGCTTTCCACACACACCCCCCGGCTCTCCTCTGCCTTACCACATGTGTCAGACTCGGTCTGGAGGAAGGCTGGGGATGCCAGAGCAGCTTGGCCCGTGTGCCAGCCAGGCTGGGGATGGGTAACACCCACTCGGGCACCGCCGGCAGTACCGGAGCCACGGTGGCAGACAAGCAAACAGCATCAGTCATACAGACCTGGCCCGCAGCTGAGCTGACCAGGAGATGAAGAGTGCGATGTATCCTATTTCAGGTCCCCTGGGACATCCTGTTCTCCTGATAACTGATGATATGTAAATATAGCAAATGCAAAGCAAGGCACTTTCCTACCATGCCTGGCTCAGGCTGCTTATAGAAAGGGGCTGAAACCTAGCAGCGCAGTTGGAAACACCCATCTGCAACTGTGAAATAGGCATCATGCTTTATTTTTAGTTCAAAATGAAGTTCCTGTTTGTAAGGCCAGAAGGGTTACAGGAAAAAAAATGATGAAGCAGGATCATTTACTGCTATTTTTCTTTTCACGTGTCCTTCCTTCCTTCCTCCCTCCTGAGAAATAGGATGTAGCACATCGCTATTCCAGGCTGCAATATTCGCTCACAGGAACGCTGGTTTCTGCTCCCTCCAAGGAGGCCCATTACGCCTTGTGTAACAAAAGACACCAGTCTCCCAACCACGCCAATTACCCTTGATTTCTAGTCGCTACATGAAGGCGCTTATCTCATGTAAATGAAATGCTGTCTTCACACTGACTTGCACTTCCTTTCTCTTTCATCAGAGTTTTGGGCTGCCCCTGCCAAGCAGGGGTGAAGGGCAGGTCAGGCAGCGGGACTGGGGATCCATCCCTGTCCCATCAGCCGAATCCCTCTCCTCCTGGGGCAGCTGATCAGACCCAGCAGCCATGGGGTAGACCAAAACGATGGGAAGCATTTGGTCAGGTCAGCCAAATGAGCCTTTTTAACTAGCAAAGCCGAGCACTAATTAGTCTGATGTCTAATTCCTTGACCCAGCACCCAGGCCGTGCATTTCTCCTTCGGGCGGGGGTCACCCAGATGCCGCGGAAGGAGAGCTGCAGGGATGTGTTTTGGCAGGCACCCATGCATTTTTCTCCTTCCCGTGCCCCAGAAGGGAAAGGTAATTGTGAGCTGACAGGAGGGAAGCTGTGAGCTGCTGATGGGAATTCCCAGCTGAGGGGTTTCCAGAGCAGTGGGAGCTTTGGTGTGTGGATTAGGTTGCTTATATGTACTTTGGTGTGAAGGAAACAGGCAGTTTTGCTAATTCCCTTGCACTTTAGTTTAATAAAGTAGGATTTGTCTGGTGGGAAAGTGTAACAGTTGGATTTAAGCTGTGTGAGTCTCATGACTGGTGCTTGCCTAGCTGGGTGGGAAGAAGGGCTGCATCGTTCGCATTCTGTCTCTTCCATGGTCCTGTGGTTTTAAACATGATTTCTGAGTGCCCACAGCTTCGCATGAGCTTTTTTTGGGATTAAGTTTATTTTAAAAATTCATATGCAGATACCCACACTAAACTCTGTAGCCTGTTTTTTTCAGAAACTGGAGTTCCCAATGTCTAGGGAGAACCAAGACCAGTTGTTTTGGACCTTCTGTCAAGGCTCATGTAAAGTGAAAAGTGATGAAGAGGGGGATGGACAGTACACAGAGGGATAAGGGGCAAATTAATATCTGGTACAGCCTCTGTCGGGAAACTAGATCCTTCTGGTTTTAATGAGAAAAGCCCCAGTGGAAATTTTAAATCTGGATCTGCATCAAATCCTTAAAGTTCAGGGAGTTTAGAGCAAGGAGTTCGGTCCAGTCTGTCATGCATCAGAGCTATTTGCAAAATTCACATCCTAACATTTTTTTTTCCAGCAGTTAATTCTGCCAAAGATACGTGCTTGGATGTGAGGTATTTTTCTTCTTCTTCATCCCGTTTGCTAATTTAATTCCCAGATCTAAATCAAAATTTTCCATCTCGGACTTCCATAGCTGGGATGCATTGTTTGCAGTTATGAAGCTGTTACAGCTTTGTTGTGCCCTGTATCGCACACTGAGATGTCACAGGTGTTTACCTGTCTGCAATAGCAACCACTCAGTGAAGGGGAGACCTTGAGGTTGGGCACTGGGCTGGTTTGTTGCCAAATTGAGTCGGTTTTCTGATGTGCTAGTGAGCAAATCATTACATTGCTCCTGCATTTTGTTTCCTCATTACTAGAAGAGGATAAAACCCAACCAATTATTGGGATATGCACAGATATTCCATTGATGAGGGCCCTGAGCAACTAGGCAGATTTTCTGAGAAGCCTTGAAGCAGCAAGACACAGAAGCCACATGCTGGGCTCTCTCTTATTTTTATTCTTTCTTGTTTTCTTGGTTGTAGAATAAGAGCTAATCAGAGTGATGCTCTCCAGCAGGCTTTTGCGTATGGCATTACAGGATAATCCTAAATTCCCTTTCCTGCTCATGCATATAAAGCAGGAAGAGCTGGGATGGCTGCAGACTATTTCTATTTTCAGATTACTTAGCCAAGGAGAAAATAACTGGATAACTGGAAGACGGAACATTTGATAGGAAATAACCTTGGAGTGCAGCTCTCTGACGTGATGGCGTGTGAGGTGGCCAGCTTCCTGAGATGACCAAGCCCCATGAAATGCCAGTGGGGAACGTAACTTCCACCAGAAGTTACAAAGGGCAATAAAGACAAGCAGAGCACACAGAATCCAGTGCATGAGAGACTGAAGAGCGGGCTGGGTGCTCCTGTCTGCTCCCTTGCTCCTGATCAAGAAATGGTTTCAGTATTGGCATACATAAAGTTCCTCCTGTTCAGTTTAGGACTCCTACTAGGTGCTGAAGCAATGAGTTGAATATTTGGCTGGTGTAGTTTAGTGCAGCTCAACTGACTTGGTTCATGTGAGGAAGTCTGGACCTATAGATATGTTGCTCCTTTCCCCACTAAAGGCAAAGACATGGCCTGGGACTTGCTCCTCACACCTGGAGCAAGTCGAACATTCCCTCACTGCAAGGCAAGAGTGTGGGCAGCTTCTCCACACCAGCACTGTAGGACCGCAGCAGGGAGTGATACCTGGGCAAAACACCCACACCTGCTGCTGCATCTCTTCACAGTACCTGGTCTGCAGCCTGCAAGTGAAGCTACAGCTCCCAACACCTGCCATGGGTGGCTGACTGCCTGCTACCTCTGGGCATCACTTCTCCTGTCTCCGCCTCTGCTCCTCGGATTGTGCAATGCTCATGCAACACGTTGAATTTCACTGGTTAAAAAGCACAAAATGAGATTATCTTGCCCTTCTGGCTCGATGTGCATTATACAGCCACTGTGGCTGGGAATAAACATCCCTCTGTTTCCTTCCTTTCAAAGTGACACCCCGTTTCCAGAATTATCCCCTCCTGTCCGTGACAACACTGGGGAGAAACACCAAAGACGTTCACACTGTTGAGGCTGGGGCTGACGTGGACATCATTTCACTGTTTGTGTTCATTCGTCTCTCGTTAACGGCTTACCATAGATCAAATCCCTTGCTTTAGATGCATTGCGTGTAATAAAAAGAGGATTTGCTGGACCCCGGAGGGCGCTGGTGCCGGCACTGCAGCCCCAGGTGCAGGGAGCCCACTCCTGGGTGCGGGTGAGGATGCAGGTGAGGACGGTGATGGAGGGCAGGGCACGTTTAAAGGCTTTGGGCGAGGAGGACGGTTTTGGTGAGGTTGCACCGCCATCTGCTGGAAAAGCCAAGCAAAGGCAGAAGAGCACCCGCCGGCCGGGGAGAAAACGGGTGAGAAAAAGAGGAAATAAGTGTGCAAAGAGTGAGCGAGCCCCGGTCGCCCGGGTCTGCTGGGGTGATCACCGGCTGCCAGCCCCGTCTGCGGCCGGCGGTTGGTATGCTGCCGGCCGTGATCAGCGGGCTCCTGCTGGGGACGATCGGGCCCCCTGCAGAAATGGGGACTGCATCTCGCTTGTGCCCCGTGTAATCCCATTCCAATCATGGCAATGGAGAAGTGGTGCAAGGGCAGTGATGCTAGCTGCCAGCAAGTACAAACAGCCGCTGGTCAGCAAGAGGGGAGGTGGATGAAGAGGGGCTGGGTGTCCCGGTAGGGCTGACCTGCTGTGGGTCTGAGACATGGCACTGGGTGACACCACGGGTCAGGCAGGGCCTGACTGTGCTGGCAGGCTCTGACAGCAACCAGAAAATCGGGAGTGTAGCTCAGCAGAATTGCATAGACCAAGTCAGTGCTTTGGTGCTGGGTTCAAAGCTGCTTTGTAGCCCAGGTGGGAGCTGAGGGGCTATGGCTGACGGGTACTGAGGTGCAAGACACCTTGGTGGGACACAAATATGTGAGGAAACCTGAGCCATAGGCACCTGAATCTGTCAGGAAGGGTGCTGCAGAGCTGTCTGTGTTTTTTTGCCAAGCAGCTGGTAGGGGCACAGGGCATCAGCAGTGGGGAAGGCAGCCAGTGCTCTGGGGAAAGGAATGGCAGGGAGGGGGTTTCATTTCTAGGCACAGCTGTATGGAGGTACTTCGGCATAAGGGCAGCTGCTTAGGCCTGGCATCCTCTCCCACCGGGCTGCAAGGGCAAGCAGCTCTCTGACCCTGAGCACTGCTGCTGGAGCTTGTTTTTCCTCTCCGACAGCCCAGGCGGGCTGGGATGCAGGGCTCGTGGTAGCCCCAAGCAGGGCGTGTGACTGTGGCAGCACCTCGACCCACGTGTGTCGTGCCACTATGACTCTGTGGGCATGATGCCTAGGTGGGCAGCTCGTGGCTCAGCCTAACCAAGGACCTCTAAGGAGTTGCTGCTATGGGCTTCCCCTTGGTGCTGGCTTCCTCTATATATGGTAGTACACATGTCTGCACACAGCTGGGGGCTCTACGCCCTTCCTTTAGAGGCTTGCTTGGAGCCTGTTTGTGCTTAGACTTAGCACTGGAAGAATGGTTTTGCTTCTTTTTTGATTTTAAATCTAAATTACAGAAAGGGTGAAATGCTGTGACTTAGCTAGCAAAGGCCCTGACTGTGCAGTAAATCTGCAAGCACCAACCTCGCTTTTGCGCAGGGGTCTGTGCAAGTGCCAAGGTCTCTGCTAATAAATCTGACTGGAAGACCAGGAGGAAACTTTTTTTACCTCACTGCTAACAGCAGGCTCTTTTTTAACCATCATTTTTTCCCCTCTCCCTTCTGCTGATTCATGCTCCTGCTGCTTCGCCACAGGGAGACGCCAGCATTCCTGAAGGTCATCACTCGCATGCAGCAGCTCGCACTGCAAAGTGTTCGCCAGTATCTACCAAATCAAAATGCTAAAACAACTCTGATCATTTATATTTTCACTGTCAGTTGTGGAAAATCTTACAGCTTGCCAGCCTTGTAGCTGCCACATTTCCAGTCTGCTAGACTACTAGAAGGTAAAGGAGGTGCATGAAAGGCAATGCATCACAACAAGCCCAACACTAGGTCATCTCAGTGCCATGACAGCCTGAGGATTTTCACCTGGGCTCACCTATAGGGAGTTCTCTTAGAGATTTGGAAGACCTAGGGTCCAAATATGCCCTCCCCCAACATACCAGTCCGCCTCTCAGACATGCCAGACATTGGGAAATGAGATACTTGTGCTCACGTCAGGAGTCACGCTGCTGCCTGAGCCCCAGGGTCCCTGGGGGAGCAAGGCTGTGCTTCCCTTGCTGGCACCTCCCTGCCCTGTGTGTTGGACTTGATGCTGCCCTGGGCTGCAGCAAAGGGGCAGGACTGAAAGGCATGCTAGCATTATGCAAACCTCTCTAAGAAAATGAGAGTTATGTTTTTGGTTTCAAGGCGTCTCCCTCTTAATGGCAAAGGAATATTTCTGGTTTAGCTCAAGCAATAATAGCACAATAGATGTTTCTTTTTCAGGAAAACTGTGGGGAAGACACAGTGGAAACCTTCCTTAGCTTCTTTAGGTTCTTCAGTGAGTATACTGTGGCAGTACCCCAAAGTCTTACAAAAGGGCAAGACCTGAGTAAAACTATGTGATGACCCAGTGTTATGCTGTGTGGTAGATTAGGAACCATCAGTCTTTAATGTCCACCTCTTCAGAGGTGACTCCTAATCTTATCCTTCCCTTTAAGCATCTGTAACATAAAGATGATGCACTATCAGCTGCCTCTGTTTCTTTTGCTAATTTTCAAAGTGGGGCTTGGAAGTGCAGAGCTGGAAACAGCTCCCACCCATCGGTGCTGTGGACCAAGGCTCCCAGCCAGGGCCAGTCTGTTTGCACAGGTCTCCCACAGCTGCCCCAGTTCACAGAACTTCTTCCTCCCTCACCAATGGAGGGTGTCTGACCTGGAAGGCACCCACAGTTTTTAAAGGGTTTTACAAATGTCTGGCTCAATGCTTCTTGAAAGAAAATCAATGTCAAAGCAAACTGACAGCACGGACAGGGCATGTGTATTTTCCTCCTTAAAGTACGAAATGTGAACAAGCAGAAATGCAAAATCTCAGAGCAATATTGATGCTACTATTTTGCCATGGTTCCTTGCTCAGCAGCAGGGGAAAGTGCCACACAGCAGGCTTCTGTACCTCATCAAATCAATTAGTTCCTTTGTCTGCATCAGCTAGTGGGAGTAGTCTTTAGCCAAAGACAAATTAAAGAAACACCCGGTAAGATACTCTATTTTGAGAGGTGCTGTCCTATTTTTCTCCTATGAACAGCAGACTCAGAAATCTGTGCACAATTTAGCTCATTATTAGAACTAATTGGTGCCAGGCATTCCATCCTCTTTGATACTGCTAACCATGGGTATGAAATTTTCTGAGTTAATGAAACATAAAATGGATTAAGAACTTTCAAAGTGCAGTTCATATCACAGCTTAATTGGGAGTATATTAGTTGGCTTTTTATGGATACAAAGGAAAGCCATGTTTTGGGGTGGAAAACCACATGCACAGCCACCTTCCCTGCCACTGGGGAGCTGGGAAATTTCTGAAGTCGGTGCCTCGGAGTAGTGGCATTTGACAGCAGGCACCTTCCACAAATGTTCCACAGCACACCGAGCAGCCGGTGTGGCGAAGGAGGATGGAAAAGGGCTTTTTTTAACTGCGTGCAGTACTTGCCATTCCTCCTGCGTAACGCCCTGCAGAGAGAAACCAATTAGTACAGTTCTTCCAGCTGGGTCAAGGGAGCTGCAGGCAAATAAAGGGCCAGTCAGGGTGGGGTGCATCCTCCTGATGCGGCTGGCATAGCTGATGCCAGACTACCCTGTCATAGCGTGTGGTCCCAGTGGTTTTATACCAATCCTGTGCTAGTTCCTTTTTTACACCTGTTTGACACTGCTCTGAAGGACATATTTGTCCCCACTTTTCTTACCCATTGGCTCAGACAAATAACGCAGTGTGATTTAGAAAACTTCCTTTTGGCAGCAAGGAGGAGGAGAACCCTGTGCAGGTGTCCCAGACGCAGCATGTAGCATTGGGTTGCAGGGTGCTGGTGACAAACAGCACGCTGTGATGACTCAGGACCCTCAGGTTACCAGCTGAAATAGAATACCCCATATACACACACAGAGCACCTCTTACTGGTCAGTGCTGATTTGTCACCGTATAACACTGATTAAATACTCCCTATTACCTTTTGTGATGCCAATATTTTCCTGAACAGGCGTGAAAAAATCTGAAGCTTTTGTCCTTAGTAGCAGTAATGGAGTATTTTTCTCTTCCATTATCCAAACATTATGAACTTCTATGTTTCATCTGAGGATACAGCAATATACCATTTCACGTTACTACAGAACTTTAGTAATTCAAACAAATGCCAAGCAAACTGTGTACCCGTTCAAAATACATTCGGAAGGATGCATTCTATCACGAGGCAAATCCAGTGATTCTCCTCTTGTGTTGTGAAACCTCCAACCTCCAGAGAATTTCCAGGAGATGTCTAGCCTCAGAAAGTGATGATCTGACCCTGGTTTTATATGCCTTTTTCTTCTGATATGGCCACCTGCAGACTGGTCCTCCTCATATGCCAGAAACATCCTGCAAGCCGCGGCATCAGTAACTGCGTTGCTCTAAGTGCTCTGCACTGCCGCACTAATGCCTGCAAAGGTTCCCAGGGTGCTTACGCAGGCAGCTGATGGTGGAAACGGGAAAAAGAGCCGAAGTCTAAAGGCCTGAGAAACCCTGTGTGGAACAGTCAACAGAACTGTGTACCCAGGTTAGTGCTCAGTGCTGCCCTTCTGACCATAGCAAAAGGCATTTTTGTATGAGGAAAATGCCAAGAACATACTATTCATATAGTGAGTTTTATCATTCCTTGAGTTCAGACACACAGAGCTTTTGTTATGCTACATGCTATGGCAGGATTTTATTGGAAGAAATATTCACGGTGTTCAAACATGGGCGTATGAGAACCCAAAATACTCTGTGACTTCACCAGTCTTGAGAGAACAGACACAGCATCCCCATTTCCTGGCTCTGGAAGGAGCTGATAGTAAATTACAAGTCTGTTGCCTGAAAACATGCCACAGATGAGAAGAGACTTCCCCTGCGCAGAATTTGCAGTCCCTGTGGAAAGCGTCTGTGATATCTTTGCAATACAGGGAGAGGGTGCATCATGTTGTTGTTTTCAGCTATAGAAGTGCTCTCGCACTATTTTCTTCCAGTGGGTAAATCAGCAAATTGGATTTGCTCCCGGGAGTGGAATATTCATTTACCAATTCATGGAAAACATTACTGCTGTGTAAGACGCGCTGTTGCCTGTTCCACATCTGTTTGCAGTGGGCTACGATGTGTACCTCGGGAAGCTTTTATCTCTGAAATAATGATGGACATACATAAGCAACTGACCACGCAGACTGGCTCTTTGCAGGCTCTTGAATACGAGTACCTTGGCATAGCACCTACCTTCCGTGAAATCCTGCAAAACACAGTCAGAAAGGCGCTTCTGGAGATATTCTCCTGTGCTATTGTGTAACAAACATTTAATAAAGAATATTGTGGGCTGCCAGGTCCTCGGAGAAGGAATGAAATATAAACAACCTGTTATTTTGCCTCCTGCAGCAAGCTGATGAGTGCCCTGCCCTCCAGTGCCAGCTCAGGGTGCCCAGTGTCTTTTCATGAGGCCTGTATTGATAATGATAATTAGTGATGACTGTACTGGGATATGCTGACTATGCTCCTTGCATGTTTTATCTGTAATCTTACGTGTAGGTCTACGCTAAAACCCACTCTTGTGATGTGCAAGTGTTGTGGCTGCGTTTACCTCATTACTGCTGGCAACGCAGGACTGCAAACCGGAGGAAAGCCTGCAAAGGTACGCACAGGCAAGCCAGGCAGGAACCACATCCCCGCGACAGATGGATTCTACCTTGAAACATGGTTGGTGTCAGCTATTAAAGGTTTTATTCTTGCATGTTTGGGGCAAACTGTGGTCTTGAGGCACTAGAGGGGAGAGTGTAGCTGTGCTGCTGCCGGGGAGCCTCTGGAGGTTGCTGCGCACAGTGCTTGGCTGCCCAAAGTTCATCAGCGGCACACACTGCTGCTCTCTAGAAAGGCTATCTGCCAGCTGCATACATCACATCATGGCCTGCCCATGCCTAAGAGTAGTTCCTATATGTGATTTTTATTAGCCAGGGGCTGGGCTAGCTAAGCTGTAGCATTTCTCTGAGAAAAAGGAAAAGGCCTGTTGTTATCTGCTGGCACTGGGTTATACCCAGTGCTGTATTTCCTGCTCTTTGCAAATACGAGCAATGCCAAACAATGCCAAAATGGCTAGGTACTGATTGTACTGCTTCTTTGTGGCTTTTCTGCATCATCTGAGGTGCTTAGCCCCTCTCTGTTCCTTATTCAGCCTCCTTAAAAATACATAACCTTCTTTCCCTGCTCCCCTCAGAGCTTGGATGTCCATAACCAGGTAGCTTGGCCAGGAGAGGGGGGGAAAGGAGCACTCTAGGCCATCCTTTCTCTCCCAGCATGGCGCTGGGGTGGGGACAACCAGCGCCTGTCTTGCACTGGGTGAATCCCTTGGGGTTATGGAAGCTGTGGGATTTGGGCTACAGGTCCCCAACAGCCATGGAGTTGATGAGTGTCCGGAGGCAGAAGGTTTCCAGCTTTGCCAGGGCTACTTTGCCCTTCAGCTCTCACTTAGCTGAGGAATAAAGTCCTCAGCCTGATCCTGGTGCCATGAAAAATGCTGGAGAATTAATGAAGCACAGCAAGCCAATAAAGCAGCACAGAGAGCCTTGACTCTGTTTCCACTCTACATACAACACTGGGCAGTGGCTTAGGTCCTTAGTAAATATTTTGTAAACAATTGCTGACAAGTGGAAAACAGTAGCTGTTTTCCGGCCTATTGACAAATGACAAAATCTGTTTAATATCTCTTAATAGTAATGATTCATTTGAGTCATGAAAGATTTTCTGCAACATCGTTAAGAAATCCTGAGGAAGAAGATTGTATTTCAGGTGAAGGGAAATATTCTCATTCCTTAGGCATCTTGTAGACTCCTCATGATTTTTTTTCAGCTACATCTTCATTTGCTCTGCTCATGTTCCTCCCGCCTTGGCCTCACACTGCGTCACCATCTAACTACCCGGAGAGCTGGTGGTACATGATTTGTGAATGATAAAAACGCTGGGATCCTTGGCAGCATGTCTCTGGAGGACAGATGTTTAGAGAAGGTGTGGAATTTATTATGTAAATGAAGATGTCTAGAGCTTGTGACTCTGTATCACTGCAATCACCTTTCCTTTTAAAACACATGCAGACGTGTGCAACAATTTGCTTTCTCATTCTGCTGTTCCTTGGAATTGGGGGATTTCTAATCTGCTATTGGCTTTACTGTATTGGCTTTACTGCTATTGGCTTTACTGTACAGAACTAGGCTTAACTTGGCTGGGATGAAAATAACCAGTTACAGTTACCTGACTGGCACAGCAGCAAGGTCCCAGTGTATCACCTGGAAAGGGATCAACACAAAGATGCCCTGAGGGCTGGAGCACCTCTCCTATGGGAACAGGCTGAGGGAGTTGGGCTTGTTCCGCCTGGAGAAGAGAAGGCTCC
>NW_010272158.1:19207-19927 GCF_000690775.1 Eurypyga helias
TCTGTAACCAGCTTGGTCTGGTGGAAGGTGCCCCTGCCCATGGCAGGGGGGTTGGAACTAGATGGTCTTTAAGGTTTCTTCCAACCCAAACCATTCTGTGACTCTGTGAAAGTCCATGGATTCCTGACAAAAACTTGCAGAGAACGACCAGTTGTGTGAGAGTAACAGGATAACAAGGCTATGTAGGCTGACCCTTAGTTTTTGGAAGTTCTAAGACCACACACAAGGTTTTAGGAGATACTGCACTTTCTCAGAAAACACTCTGCGTTTGTCACATGAAAATATTATGGTTAATGTTTCCTACTCCGCAGTCCGAGGGTTTGCCTGCAGGCCGGCTGCAGCTCAGCGGTGGACAAAACAGCCCCTCTCCCGCGGCCACCCTGAGAGATGAGGATACACCAAGAAAGGCCTCCCCAGCTGATATCCCTTTGTAACAGGAGTCCTGGTGGGATCCTGCTTTCCACTCTGATGGGTGGCCGAGTGGCTGGGGGGCTTGGGGGGCCTCAGCGGCTGGCTGAAGCACTTCCATAGGACCGGGTGGCGGGGGAGGAGGCTGGGGAAGGGGCAGGGGGTGTGGGCTGGGAGTGCAGCACGGCTGCCAGGGCACCACCGGCAGCGAGAGCATCAGCCCGTGGATGTGAGGTGCCCAAGGTGCCCGCGTCACCACGGCCCGACCCCGGGCTCGCCCAACATGGCGGAGCTGAGGCGGTGTGAGGAGAC
>NW_010272159.1:0-200 GCF_000690775.1 Eurypyga helias
TAGCGAGCCAGGCTCCCAGGGTTTTATTTAACCCGCCGCTCTCCCCGGCAGGCGATACTGCGACAACCTCTGCTGCCGCCCTCTGAGCGCCGCCAACTTCGGGAAGATCATCCGGGAGATCTTCCCGAACATCAAAGCCCGACGGCTGGGAGGCCGAGGCCAGTCGAAATATCCTTCCGCGTGGCCGGCTGGCCAGGGAA
>NW_010272159.1:383-722 GCF_000690775.1 Eurypyga helias
GGGGGGGGGCGGACGGGGGGCAGGGGGCTGGGTGCTGTCGCCCCCCATGCAGCCGCATCCCTTGGGATTGTCACCTGCGGCGACGGCAAAGCCTTAACCCGGCCCCACGTACTGCTACAGCGGGATCCGGAGGAAGACGGTGGTCAGCCTGCCGCCCCTGCCCAGCCTGGACCTCAAAGTGACGGAGACCGTAAGTCCTCTGCGGCTCGGGAGACCCCCCCCCAACTTTTGGCGGGGTAACGAGCATCCTCGCTCGTTAGATCTAACGAAGGCGGGGAGGGACACCCCCGTGGGAGTGGGTTCTGCTCTATCCCTGAGCCTCCCCAAGGGTGGGCGAGG
>NW_010272160.1:0-9193 GCF_000690775.1 Eurypyga helias
AGGGGTGGAGCAGCCCCACAACCCATCCCTGGGTGCTGCCAGTCCTGGCCGCAGCATCCACAAGGACATGCCTATTCCGCACTCCCCACCCCATCCACTCTCTGGGCATGGAACAACTCTCCCATGGACCGTGGCGACACAAGGATGGTGTGGGGCAGCTGTGGGTGGCAGAGGGAGGGATGGGGTCATCTGGAAGATGAGTGGTCCAGGAGGCACAGCCAGGGAAGCGACTGTCTCCTGGGCCCCCCATCTCCCTGTTCCATGGGCGAAGACGCCAGGCTAGGCAAAAGCAGCAGTGGTTTTCCGTTGCTCCTCCGTATTGCAGGAGGGATCAGCCAGGAGGTGACCACAGAGGAGTTTCATACCTAGGATGAGTGCCAAAAAGACAACAGAGGTGACCAAACCAAAGGTGCAGGCAGGCTTGATCTGCAAACGCAAGAGCTTGAGGCTGCCTCTAAAGCCAAGAGGAGTTGCAGAAACTCAGCATGTTACAAAACAAAATGCAGCTAAATAGCAACCCCCAAATAAATACAGCTTAACTTTCCACATCTAACTAGAAAATTAGAGCAGCATTTCCAAGAGCACTCAGAGTCAAGCTCTGTGTCCATTGAACTCACGGGGGCAGTGAAAGAAAGAACAGCAGAATCCAGTCAGTACCGAACCCTCAAAATACATCTAATGAGACGCAGCTCCAATTTGCAGATTTATTGCACTGGAGGTGGGAGCTGCTTTTCAGGTCAATGGAAAGCTTTTCATTTGTCTCCGTATGCTTCAGGCATGGCAACAAACAGCAAGATTGAAGTGCTGAGGCAAATAAAGCGTGGTCTCTACCTAACGCTTGCACTGCTTTAACTCAGCAAGGTAACGAAACAAAATACTTCCCTGTCAGTATGAACAACTTCAGCGATTTTTATGCCTCTGGGTCACGAGGCTGCAGCTTCTGCAACCCTCAGGGGAAAATGGAAAGTGTACGGCACAGTGTAGGGCTCATTTTGCTAATGATTTCTCCTCTCAGGAATGTAGGGAAGCCTAGGAAGTGAAGAAATGGTTTTAACTTTGCCTTGGCTTGTCACACAACTACTCTTTTTCTGGTGTTGTTTTTCCAGAATCTCTGTCATAACTCTTTACAATGTAAGCACAGTACTTTCATCTGTACATATTTATACACACACACAGAGACTCCTGTCTGAGATTTCTAGGGTTGTAAGCTAGGTAAAACCACAACAAATGTAGATGTCCTTTGCAGCCTCTACTGGGGACAGTGCCTTTTTCGGTCTGTGAAGTTTCATTCACCACTACCGATGCAGTCACCTTTGGGCTGGGCGAGTGCCAGGCAATCTGTAACAATAGACTTGTTCAAGCGTTTTAGAGTGTCTAACAGAGAAGAATAATGCGTTGCTTGAGAGCTGCAGTGGGATGCAGTTCTTAGGCAGAACACGATTACCTCTAGGAAGCTGGACTTTGGAGCAGGCACTAGGTCTCACTTATCTGCTCCTGGGAACACTGGATATAGTTTGCCAAGGCCATCAGTTGTCAAAGAATAGTTTATTTCTTTTTAGCTCATTATTTTTGAGCTTTAAATATCTTTTCCCTTAGCTTCAATAACTCTGGCTTTCTTCCCTACTGACCTTGCAGATTTAGCTTGCTGCATCATATTGCATCAAGCCCTTCTCCAAAACACACGTTATATTCCTAGTTGTTGTCTATCACCCCTTTGTTATTTCCTCCACAAATACTTAGATACACACTCCCACCAGCAAAATCTGCCTCTTACCAGATCACAGTTTTCAATATGCTGTCCCACATCCCACTGCATTTTCTAGGACTTTGCGTTCCACCAAGCAAAATGACAAATCAACTTCATAGGCTCTAAATTGCTTTTTCCTGCTTTATGATGGCACTATGGCTGATGCGAGACTCAAAAGTGGATTTGGATGGCCTAGAGGGAGTGTTTGAACCACTTCCCCTGGTATTTTAGAAAGAAATTTTGCTTTGCCTTTCCATCTTCCCTTGTGTTCACTTGCTATTTCCTCACCACCTACCTCCTCCGTGTGCTCACCTACAGTCCTCTTTCGACTACTGCTGAGGAGCACCATGAAAGAAACACAAACCTGGGCAAAGCAGTAGGACCCTGTGAAGGGAGATGAGTGTGGACTTCTGATTTTGATTATTCCAAGGCGTCTAATCCAAGCTGAAATCAAAGAAAATACTTCCACTGCTGAGCTAGACTTTGCATGAGGCTCTGAAGAAGCTCACCAGTCCAGCTGCGTGCTGCTAGAGGGGAATGCAGGGTAGGGAAAAAATTCCATTCCCAGCAGTGGGTGCACACTGATCCACCCTGCAGTCCAAGAGGAAACCCTGCACTCCTTTCTGTGGGACTCATAACAAAGAGAACGTTTAGCAGTTCAGGTTTTTCAAAGGGAAGCAAGTGCTGCGTATATGTCCCCTCTGACATGTACTGGCACGCTGTAATTCTAAGGAGAATTCAACCATTGCATTACAACCTTTCTCTTTTATTTTCTTTTTTTTTTAGTATTTTTTAATAATGAGAGATATGGTATCTTATCTTACCCACTGGAGAAAGCTGAATTCTAATACAAGCACAGAGAAGAGAAGAAGGAAATACTAAGTAATTAATCATGGCTCTTCCTGGCCTTTGAAAGCTGAAAGTTAATGCTGACCAATCTGTGTTCTGTCTAGCTATTGAAAAGAGAAAGTTATTTAGTGATTTTTTTTTCATTTTTTTTAGAGCTAACAATGCTCTACTTCATTTTTTAAATGGGATTTAGCTGATTATTGTGCCACACTGTCAATTGGTGTGAATTAGCTTAACTGAGTGCTGTGCTACACCGCAGGCTGATAAGCTCCCGAGCTGGGTATCATCATTCAAGTTTTTAGACAGAAATGGGTATACTTGCTAAAGGAGCAGGTTTTTCTATAAACGGAAGTAACTTGAAATGCCACACCCTCCCCCAAGTCTATTTATCACCAGGCTGGTTTATTGTCACAGATGCTCACAGGCAAGGTTCACGCAGTCAGTCTCCCTGAGAAATGGTGACAGTGAGCAAGGATGAAGCAGCGGAGGAGGAAGGCTGCCCGCCACGGCTGTACTACAGGCTGGGTTCTGCTGCACTCTGCTGGTACCTAACACCAGCAGAACTCTTCGTATTGGTGTAAAACCCAGGACACAGCTGTGTATTTCCTGGAGGCACATTTGTGCGCAGAAGTCGTCAGAACTGCGTAAATGGCTGTGGAACAAACTGCAACCTGCGCTTCCAGGTACAGTTTGATTTGACAGACGGCACGTCCGAGCGACTGCTATTCATTTTTCTGCCAAACCGGGAAGTAATGGAAAGTCTTCCTGCATTCCAATGCAACACAGGAAAATTCTGCTTCTTTCACCAAGATTTTTAAGGCAATATTTTTAATATTTGACTACTCAAACACATTGTCGGCAGAGTAAAGGTATAAAAGAACAGGTCAAAGTCAAGTCTCGCTGCACACATTTCTCAAACAGAAAGAGGGGAACGATTCTTATGTATTTTTTCTGTAATTATTGTTTTCTTTGTGCTTTTAATATGACAAAGTTATTGTGCCAGAGCTTACTGGTAGAATCCATGAGCAAAATGATAGCTATCACAGCCTGTGTCAGTGCTCATGACTAAAATCTATATCCTAGACATTACAAAACGATGCTTCACGTAGGTCATTTTCAAAATGAATTCAAGATTTGTTATTTCTCATTCAAACATACCAATTAACCATACTTTGCTCACACAAAGGCACCGCAGAGTGCTTGGTAGGGCACATTTGTAATTTTACATTGACTGTTTCCATCTCCCACATTTTCTCAGTAGCGTACCCTTACTGAAAACCTCAGGCAGCAAATCTCCAAAGGCTTCACAGTCACCAGCCTGTCGAAGAGACTAGAAGAGTAGCGTGGAGTGGGCTGAAAACTAGTGTCTCCGACTACATCACAGCTATGGTGTTCGTCATGGTGTGTTTATTTGTTGTAATTACACTCCACCTGAAGGAGACAAATTCTGTTTCTGAGTTGCAATGCGATTGTACCAGAAAAGTAATTTTTTTTTCATATAAGCCAGAGCTATCTTGCAGCTGTGCCAGCCATTCATTTGGTTCCTTCCCCTCTCCTGGAAATTATAGCTCACAGTGGAACTGTGCAGATGCCAGTTCATTGATCTGCCCTACAGAGGTAAATAGATTTCCCCCAGCTACTCTAAAAAATGTCACGAAACAAAAGTATACTTCTTCAGAAGAACTGATCTGTCAAAATACTGTTACCACTCACTGATTTTTTTTTTTCAAACAGGAACAGAAGTCTTCCTTGCATATTTAACCATCTTTTAAAAGAAAAAGGTACTAAAATTAACTTCACCATGCTTTAGATGCAAAATAAAGTTTTCTTTCTCCCTCCACGTTAGCGGTTTTTGGTTCAGTCTGGTCCTTACCCACATCCTTAGACACCTCACCATTTACCTCAAAAGGATTTAGACAAGCTTGCATTTCTGCAGGCATCAGGGAATTGCTGTTTGATTCAGCCCAACGCTGCTGCCGCCTGGTGCGCTTGGGCATGATGTATGCACACACGGACACACACCTCTCTCAGCTCAGGGTTGCCTGTGCTGAACAGCGCTGACCCCGTAGGTGACCGACATTGTTAGGAGAGAAATTTCTGTTCTCTATTTATTAGGCACAGACATCTCTTAGGAATAGTTTGTTCTTGCGGAAGGCTGTAAGAAAGCAACTGAAATTTATTGGTCTAGAGATGTTCAGTAACAGTCTGTTTAGCTCCAGATATTGTGGTTTGGTGATTAAAGCACAGGGGCTGCACCCAGAATATCTGGATTCAGGTGCAAGTATCAAATACTAAATAAATGTCAACTCTGTCAAGTGCCCCAATTACCTCCATATATAGAAGAAAGAACTGAGATTAAAAAAAGTTTTATTTTGCATTCCTCAGCTTCAGATACAGGACAAGTATCCCATATTTTTGGAAAGATACTTGTGCATATATTAGGTCATAGCTGTCTCCACTGCCTGGGGTTGGTGACCTAAAAATTGATACCCCTAAAATGCAACATCCTCCCAACATGGGGCATTATCATTTACTTAGCAGTCAAGGGGGTGTTATCCATGATTTTCCCCTTCAGGTTTGTAAAAGGCTTGGCCGGAAGGTGCCATATAGACCCAGATTATTAGTGTTGCATTCATGATAGCAAGAGAAAAAAGCAGACTCAGACCAGAAGGTAGATGAAATATTCACACATTTGATTGTGTTCTCGTGGCTAGGCATAACCCAAGACAATGACTTTGCCAGAGCCATGTGGTTTGACAGGGCCCCATTAAGCTGCAGGGGAAGAGCAGCCCTCTCTCTTTAACCACACTGGTTCCAAACCAGTAACATGACAGATGACTGTATAACCCAGATAGGTTTTGTGAATATTTGAGTATTTCAGCCAAACTGCTTTTCCAGAGAGTATTCACCGAAGTGACGCTCAAGTATGTGAAAATCCCTCAAGAAACAAACTAGGGGAGGCAAACCCCATGAAATTGGAATTCACCACTGACTTCTACCAGCCTTTCCCCCCATAGAAACATTTATTTGTTTATTAGTTGCCTAGCCTTTTGAAGGATTTCCTACAGGATTTTTGCCGTTAAAAACATCCTCTTGGGATATAGTACCCATTTTCTCAATTCCTGAAAATCTATGTCTTTTCTTATATCCACAAGAGGGGCAAGAAATAGGAAGGCCACCAGCAGCAAGGGTTTTAAGATGGCACATGAAGAGGATGATGTGACGTAGCTGCTGGTGGTCACAAGAGACTAGACTTGATCAGGCGGCAAGTCTCTTCAAGTCTGATTTTCCGAAGAGGTTTTTCTTTTTTAAAATAAGAAAAGAGAGGGGTAAAAAAAGAAAAAAAAGGCCTGGATGGCTCGCTGCTGTGGTAGAAGCCTGTCAGTTTAGTTCATCTTAGAGATGAGCACGTCAAGAAAGAGACAGTGGAAAAAACCCCCGAGGCGCCAGGAATGCACTAAGTGTAATTGAAAATGCTCTAGACCACTTTTGTAACACAACAGCAGGGCCATCTGCAGGCCTCAGATTTTCAATATTAGCAAGGCATTTTTAAATCATTGCATCATCTACTTCCTTTTTTCTTAATTAACTCTTCTAAATGATACAATACAGCTGCTCCTGCAGCAACTTTGAGGATCTGAAGATCATTTTCTAAGCCTGGTAAACAAGAACTGGTGCGTATTTCTAACAGGTTGACAAATAAGAATGCGAGAGAGCTGCAGATGTCACCAAAATGGTGTTAGCTACTGTAGCACCCCAAACAGTGCCGTACCTAAAACCCGTACCTAACGGGGCTGAGAGCCCCGTACCTGCTCAGGACGGGGCTCTCAGCGTGCTGGTATGGACAGAGAAGGCATTACGTGCCACGGGCTACCCAGAACACAAAGGGACAAACTGGGAAAGAAAAAAAAAGGTGGAGGTGAAGAGCTAACCTTAGCTCCTGGCTACATAAGCACCCTCAGCTACAAGGACCCCAGTGCTTCCCTCTCCTTTGGTTCTTTCTGTAAGAGGCCAGAAGAGGTTACCCATCAGCGAGCTGAACACCCTATAAAACAGAACATCCCACAGGCTATAGGGCTTCTCCATATTAACTCCTTCTCCAGCAGTACAATTATCCACTCTTGATTTTAAAAATGGCCTGTGGTGGAAAACGTGACAATATATGTTTTTTAATTGAACAGTGAAATCCAATAAATTTTTCATTGTGAATTCAACCATTTATCTGCAAAGTTATTAAACTGCTTCTTAGACTGACGAGCAGCTCTGCTGCTGTCCTGCTGTGATTTTCCCATGATTACTCCTATTACTTTATGGTGTAACATTTGCCTTCCTCTTTAACAGTCAGATTCCTGAAAGCTCCATGCTTTCCCAATCAGGATCCCATTACATTTCTGTTCCTTCCCTGCCCACAGAAAGCCTTTTCTTGCACTCAGGAGATTATGCACAAAGCTTTTAAAAGATTCCCCAGCCTGGCAGGTGAAGAGATAAGACACTGATCCAATGTCCAGGACATACTCCGTGATGCTGGAGATTAGACCTTCAAGCACAGAATGTGAGACTCCAGGGCTGTTTACAGATCCCATTTTCTTTGCATTCTTTTTGTGGTCTAGCCTGTATTTGTGGTGACATTTCCAAGAAACGTGTTGTACACAGCTATTCTCCAGACAAAGAGCTTCCATTTGTGCCTGCAGCCAGAATCTATTTCTCAAAACAATCTACTTATGCGTATAAAGTCCGAGACCCTTCAAAATTTAACCAAGCTTTCCACTATTGGCAGAGATGGTAGGCCAAATCCTGGGCTTAGAAGAACCATTCATATCTTAACCAAACAATGATCCACTGTATCAATTAGGATGAAGAAGGGGATAAGAGTGATCATTGGAATGAAAAATTCATGGGAATGGAGAGGGGGGGGAAAAGAGAAGAAGAAAAAATAAAAAGCCAGACAGACTAAAATAAGGGAAACAACAGAATGGACTTTTTGATTAATTCTCATTCTTGATGGTGTTTTCCTATCAACACGCTAATGACGATTAACTAGACTTTAAAAGTAAACTTCCCTACTCAAGTTTTTGGCAGTAGCATCTTAAAAGTGCCCTGAAGGGTTAGGTTCTAAAACATTCTCACTCCTGGTATCCAGCCTGCATCCCTTTAGAAGACAGCCTCTGTTCAACATTTGTATTTTAAAATGCAAAGGCTGTGCAGAGGTGCACCCTTACTCCTAATCTTGTTAAGAGTTTGATTTAGATTAACTTCTGTTTCTCTCTCTAAGAGAAGAAAACCTATAGCAGTTGGTGGGCACGGACCCTAAAGGACAGTTTGCAAACCACTGCTGCAGATTGAGAACGAGAAGCTCTGGCCAGCAGGCAGCATGCCCCAAGCTCCCACTCAGTGTTTGCCTTTACCTTCTACTTTTCAGCTGTCTACTTTCTTCAAGTGACAGTTTTTCTGGCACCAGATCTCTTAGCAAGAAAGCCAGGTCAAAGAGAAAGCAACGCCACCTTAGCTGCTTAAAAAACCCAAGTCTGACTGATTCTTGAGCGAAGATCTCTGCACTGCCAGCTGTGGGCAAGGATGGGGAGGGGGAAGACCTGACTGCAGGGTGTCCTACTCTTCCTCCTCTGTCCTGCTGCCAGAGGGAGAGCAGGCCCTGGGGAAGGAAGCAGAGGGGTGGCATTCCCATGCAGGCCTACAACTCGCCATGACATCTAAGTGTAGCACATCACAACACTGTTGAGCAGGCAATACATATTCTTCATGTATTCAGCTATGCTACTCTTCAGGCTGGCAGCATGCTAATGCCCTGCTAGAAAAGGGGGAAATTAAGAATGAGCCAGAGTTTAGCCACACTGAAATCTTACAGATGCATATACAGACACCAAGACACCAGGATGGCGGTATCTGTGAGAACTGTAGGGACTGTTCCCCTATAGCTAGGTTTTCAGAGACAAACAGCTGAGCAAAACGCCAACGACCGCTATCTCCTCACTGCCGTGTTTGAGACATGCACTCGCTCTGCAGCACCTACACTGAAAATAAAAGCAAACCAACGTTTCTGATATCACAAGGTAGAGTCCATTTTTCTTTGAGCTAGAAAGCCTAAAAAAGGCACTCTTTTAAAGTGTGTTAGAAATAGAAGTCTATTTTAGAAGAGACATGAAGTTATCAGTGCAAATTAATAGCGCCAAATGGGGGGTTAAATTGCTGCCTCACAGCTGAGACAGAATGAAAGTGATAGACTATAAAAAGGGTATCACCAGAAGTGATGAGATCCCACTGCGAGGTGGGATTTGTGAACACCGCACTCGTGCTTGCTCAGATCTGTAGCTCAGATGAATGGTTTTATGGGCCATAGCGAGGGAGAGAAAGGAAGAAAGTCACAGTCATTTTGAAGACCACCTCTCACAGTTTACTGCTTGGCCCAGGACAAGCTGTCCAGGAGCACAGGCTACAATTAACTATCATAGAGCTTTGTCTCCTGAGCTGGCCCACAGCTGCCAGGACTGTAAGCCAGCCCAGGAGTAGCTTGCCAGGGCAGGCAAATAAATGTGGCTGTGCATTGGGTAAGCATAGCAGGGTTTTGGTAGCGGGGGGGGG
>NW_010272161.1:0-201 GCF_000690775.1 Eurypyga helias
GGTGGGCTGTCCGGGGACACACAGTGTCGGGTGTTGAGGGTCAGTGTGTCTCAGCTCAGCCCCTTCCCCTCCCTCTGGGGCGGTTCGGGGCGCAACCCCTACCCCAGGCCGCACAGCCTGGAGACGGCTTTGCCCCTTTCCCCAGGGGCATGGACCAGTGACACCGTTAAAGGCAGCAGGTCCTGCCCGCTCGGCCCCCCC
>NW_010272161.1:373-722 GCF_000690775.1 Eurypyga helias
GACGTCATAACCCAGCAACCCCCCACGTCCCAGCGGCCTCGCCCGCAGCGGAGGTGCATGAATGTACAGAGCAGCGTGAAAGCGTCCGCCGCAGCATCGCATCTGCTGGCCCCCCGCTTCCGGGCTGCATCCCCCCACCCGTAGGGGCCTCGCTGCAGCAGGACCACCAGATGTATTTCCCATCTATTTTTGCACACCCCACAGCGTTGATGTGTAAAGGTTTTTCTTTAACTGCCAAGCGAATAACCGAGTTGTTAACTTTATATACTTTTACATTCATATATTAAAACTACGATGTGATTTTTTTTTTTTTAACAAGAAGCCTGTAAAGCACCACGTCGCCATGAAA
>NW_010272161.1:762-2506 GCF_000690775.1 Eurypyga helias
GGTTTAGTGCCATTGACGTGCGCCGTTCGTTCCCCCATGACGCCCCCAATAAAAGTTGTTTACAAAAAACCAAAACCGAAGCTGTTGAAAACTTGCAGTTTTAAACGGTGGATGGGATGCCCGCGGGGACACGCTGCCCATCCCGTTGGAAAGGCAGGGACAGGGGGAGGAACGTGCGTGCGAGGAAGGCGGATGGACCCGGAGCGAGAGCAGCGTTGCCTCAGGAAGCTGGTGAGAAAGACCGTCTGTGCCTGGGGGTCCATCTTTTTATTTTTTAGTGTTTTGCTTCCTGGTGTGCTGGCCACGAGGTCCTGGTGACCTGCAACCGGCACCGGCGGGCTCGGAGAGGAGCTGGGGTGGAAGCAATTCGAGCTACGCTTCCGTGTGGGCACCAACAGAGCTGTCACTGATGCTTTTTGTTTGGTTGGGGTTTTAATTATTAATTTTTACATCTGTTTGGTTCAGGCAGGTACATGTTTCGTTTGTTTCTGTTTGTAACTTAGCATGCCAAAAATATCCTTTAAAAGAAAAGATTGTTTTAGAAAGTTGTTTTAGGCTAAAAGGTGAGGGCAGCTGAAGTGCAAAAGCAGGTCTGTGTTAATTTAAAGCCTCAGGATGCTCAGACAGTTCCAGAAATGCCTCTTCAAGTGTTAATATATTTAATTGTCTAGATTTCAGACAGATGGTGGTCCAATTCCCACTTGGCTTTCAAGGGAGCACATTACAGGTGTTAACCCATCGGAAGCCCAAGCGGTGTGGATGATGCAGTTACCCACACGTGTTTTTCTGCTCAGAAGGTAACAGGTTTTAGCCTTTTTCCCCCTTTGCCTGGCTGCTGGGGTCACGGGCTCCGGCATCACGGCCTCTGCAAGCACGGGGCAGCGAGTGCAGCTCCGGCGGCTGAGAACACACCAGGTGCCATGCCAGGAGCTCGGTTTTAGGGCACGCTGAATTCTTACCATTAATTCGAGGAGATAATTAACGTAAGAGGGAACCCACGTACCAAAAGAAGTACAGCCTGGATGTGGTTTGTGACACTGTTCGATAACAACCCTCAATACAGCTGTATTTTGACAACGCTTACGACTGTTTAAGGTATTTAAAAGGCGGCTGTGCCTACAGACCACGCGCGTTTCGCGTCCATTCTTTCTACAGGGTAAATTCATAGCCGACTCCTAACGGGACGCTGAAATAAAGGCTGTAGTTACTCATCTGTGGCCAGCGCAAGTCTGAGAACAACCGTTTCACTTGTCTAATTCCTCAGACTCAGTTACAGCACTCATGTTAAAACAGAAGTATTTTAATTTTGTAACGGTCCTGGAAACGAGGCCTGGAGGAGAGTTGTTTCTGCTGCCATGGAGGGGTGCACAACGGAGAACCCTCCCCTGGGGTTGCCCGGGCTGGGGACAGCGGGTACGGCCCATCTGCGCTTCCCGTGGGGAGAGGGCAATGCTTACTGCTTCCAGCTGCTGACGGCGAACTCCAAAAAAGATGGTTTTCTGCAGGAAACGGTTGTGTTTCAGTGCAGAGGGCTGACACGCCCTGGGGGGACACAGACGGCTGTGGGATTTGCAGGTTTACCAGCAAACAGCTCCATCTCATGTTACGTGTCCACTGACAGTTCCCTACGCTGAACACGGACTAGATCATCATACACTGAAGTCAAACATTAAAGCAGATGCTAGGGGCAAAACAGGAAATAAATACACGCTTTTTACTTCAATCCCAAGCACAAGGACAGGCT
>NW_010272162.1:0-6544 GCF_000690775.1 Eurypyga helias
AGGTCACCGGTGACTTTAGAACAGCGAAAAGATCAATGCATGAAAGGTGTGGGGCTCTTCAGCAACTGTCTGTTGTTCTTCCCCCATGGGAACCATCTGTGGCAACACACTAAATGGCTGTGACAACACACTAAATACCACCCCCCACTGAATAGCCTTGCTTCTTCACTACCCCTGAGTCCTTTGGGGGATTGCTGTTAGGAGCTATTGTACTGTGATAATCACAGAAGAGAAGAACAGGAGGAAGGTATTCCCTTTCCTTTCTTCAATTCAAGATTGTTTACTTGCTTTTACTACTCTATTTTATGTTTAAGGAGGGCCTTTGAAATTCATACAAATGAGTACTTAGTTTTGCCACCAGAAAATGGGAAGGCAGCACTAGGTAATGCATCCACCTACATAAGGTAAGTGGGTCATTCAGGCTAGAGAGGACACTACTCTTCCTTCTACTCTAAGGCTAGCACAGACAACCTCAGTCTCATCACAAAGCCTTTCCCTAGCACCTTCTCTGAAGTTACACCACCCTGTGGTGGTTTGATTTTAGGAACTTTCTTTTTGTGCCCCACTCTAAGCTTGGTTTGACCTCTGCCTTGTTAGTCCAAACTAACTAGGAAAGTAAACACAGAAAAGATAGACTTTGTGTTGGCAACTGATAAAGATGTCTGAGGGATAAAACCAGCACAAAATAGCTTTTCTTTCTTTAATCATGTTTAGTACTACAGCTCTGAAAACTCTGAATATGATTTTTCTAGGCAGTGAAGAGAGAGGGTTCATATGGAAACATCTGCAGAGAATGACAAGATCATACAAGATCTGGGATGACATGACACGTAAAAGACAGCAATGGAGAAACCACAGCAGCAGAACAGTGCTGAGAAAGAATCAGGGCTGCCCATCCCACGTGATCAAGAATTATAAAATTCAGTTGCATTCAAATGATGGGATTACCCAAAAACTATATAGGCTTTGGGGCAGATTTTGGTTCATTCACATCTGTTCTTCAAACTTTTGGGATTAGGATACCAAGTATGTCCAGCCTGGACGTTGGAACTTTGCTTTTTAAGAAAATTTGCAATTCTGCTTTTAATCAATACTGGAAATAGATAAGGTGTTCATTAAAATAAGAGCACAGCACAGAAGGTGCTGCAAGGGGAGATGTGGGTTCAAACTGTGTCAGTGGGGAAAGAAGCTAATGCCTCTTCCTGCATCTCAGTGAGAAGGTCCTCTGGTGAGGACTTGAGAAATACACCAAGACTTCTGCAGGAGGCTAAAGCACCTCAAGCAGAAAATAGAAGCTGACAGAGTAGAAAGAGCATCTTAGAGTGATTAAGGTAAAAGTGATAATGGCTTTGACACTGCTGTTTGAGAAGACGAAGAAATAGCTGATGCAAAAGCCACAAAGACACCACACTGCATAAGAGGCCAGCAAAGCATGGGAGCATTAGTTGCAGAGAAAGAATATAGAAACAGGACAAAGAAGGACTTGCAGCAGCCTGAACATAGTCAAGTCCACCCAGTATCTTCAAGATCTTTATGTAGTATCCCTAATTCCTGAAAATCTCATCCCATTACCATTTTAACTCTATTCTTTCTGAACTCATTTACCATAATGCTTTGGTTTTTAACTTCTGTACATTAACCTCGTGAAGCTGAGCCAGCTTTCAGTGGTTCCCTACTCACAGCCCAAGATAAGCTCTTCCTTGCCACATAAGGCACAGAAACCTCAACAAACCCTTCTCAATAAGCTTTCTCAACTGGGTCATTTACCCCATAGCCACACCTTGCACATGAAGCTTCTGTGAATCACTCCCAAACTTCACTCAGTTCTTGGGAAAGGACCTTGTCTCCTACTTGACATCAATTATACTTCTCAGTCATGCAATGATGTCTGGGTCGATGAGGCTGCACCAGCCACTATCTCAAGATCTTACATAACAAAAGAGGATGGGTAACAGACTCAAGGTGAGGCCAATCTGTATTTTCCTCTTCTACAACATGCTGTTATCAACAGAGCATTAAGACGCTAACCTGTATGCAATTAATGATTTCACTTGAAAAAGCAAAATCAAGGGCCCAGTTGTTTCAAGTTCTCTGCATAGAGATGCCTTGTACAGCATTCTCAACTCCACAATTAAAGAATCATGAACAAGTCCCTACAATCACAGTATCAGCTTTAAAACCATGAGATATAGAGCTGCAATATTTGGTTCTTTTTATTGCCCCCTGCTGTCACATCATTTCTCCCCCTGTCCCAGCCATCAGGGCAAAGAGTTTACTTACAGAGAAAAGGGAGGGGGGCGGGGGGGTGGAAAGTAGCTTAAGCTTTCATGGAATAAGAGGCAGAAATGTTTAGTCTAGATCTCTGCCAACAGCACAAAACCCTCATATTTTAACATGACAAATTTGATTCTTCCTGAATGTGGTTAACTTAAATTGGTTGTGGTAAAACAGAGTCACTCTGACAGCTTAGAAACTAATCAGGATTAACTACAGAGGCAAGCAAAGCAGCTCGGAGCAGATGCTGCTTTGTACCAAAGGCTGGAAAGAACTGCCCAGGCTCTGCGCTGGAAACCCACAGCCTGGGCAGCCCGTCTAATGAGCCTCCACTGCCATCATCTGGTACAACCCGTGCCTGGGAGTGAACACACCGAACGGAGCTCCCAGCCAAGGCAAAACTGCAGAACAGCAGGGTAAAGCGATATACAGAGTTAGGGGAAGGTTTGGTGATATTCCCATAAAAAAAAAAAATTAACACCACCAAAAATCCATCCTCTCTCTCTGTGCTCTTGTTTTGGGGCTCAATGTTCTGAAGTTAATGCATCTTCAATAACGGAGAAATCAAAAGAATGCTCCACGTGCACAAAGAAAATTCTCAATCTAAAAGGTACTCAAAATTGTAGAGAGCTTAAAGATTCAACACAAATTAGGAAATTCATAAGGGTTTTTTTGATATTTGATATCTCTCTTTCCACATACTATCTCCCCATGTTTTTTTTCTTACTGTGTAACCCAGTAAAGATATCAGGGCAAGTTATTAATGGTTTTGGGGATTGGGGACATGCACTGTCAATAACATCTGCCTTAAATAACACTATACCTAAATATATTTTAGGTAAGTGTTTCCATTCTCTTCCCCACTTATTTCCATCATTCTTTCATGGCTTTGCATTACTCCGTTGCTGAAACTTGACTCAACCAAATTGTTTCATTTATCCAGCTATTTGACTTTCACCTGAGCAAGAAGGTCCTCATCCAATACAGTTAGTAATAAGAATGAGTAATTCATAAATACAGCCTCCAAAGAGTCAACAGCCAATATCAACAGTTTTTCAAAATTCTTCCCTCTCCTTGTGACAGGAAAAGCTTATTTCAGTGCACAACTCACCTCATACCACTCACTAGGCTTGGAATGTAGAGGCAGTGCAGCATCATGGAGTGATACTAGTTCAGACTTCAAAAGCTGCGTTACTTAAGTAGGGATATGCAGCAAGATAATTATCCCTGTATCCATTTATCCAGATATCATTACTGCGCTCACACTGACAAAGCATTTCTAAGGCTAGGTTCATGGGTGCTTACCTACTGCATGGCATAGACAAGCTACATGAAGTCTCATAGGGCTGGAGCAGCATTTGGTCATACAGGTCCTCAAAAAAAAAAGGCTGCCCTGCGAGTCGGGAACTCTTACCAATGGTTGTTATTGCAGAGATGGAGAAGAAGAAAGACCCACTGAAGTCCCACCTGCCCAGGCTAGTGGTGTTTCCTTGGAGGGTTATGCCACTCTTGTAGGCTTGGACGATACCCTGCAAAAGAGACAATAACGTGATATTTCACAACTTCCCTTGTGGCAAGTTCAGGTGACCGGCATTTCAAGTGCTGGCTGGTAAAGTCACAAACTACAGCTACTTCTGACTCTATTGTTTCCCTTTTAACAGAAGGTATCCTGTGCCTTAGAGACCAAAGAACTGAGACATCAGAAAAGCCAAAAGTCAGCATATTGGTTCTAAGGAAAGGGCATCTACAGAATTAAAAAAAAAAAAAGTGTTGCACATGGTAGGTCATACAGGTAAATGTGGAAAAGATTGGAGGGCAAGAACTACCTAGAGAAAGCCTAGCCAGTTTAAGTCTGACTTACGACACATTCATTAGGAAAAGAAAGTGTTTCTAGATGGGATATTCTAATGGCAGAAGCCTCAGAGCAGTAAATACACATGCACACGTATGTGATATTCATTCCTCTCCAGCACAGGTAAGGGATCTATATGGTGTGATGTAGGAGATGAAGACTATGCAGGATGGTCAGTCTACTAGTACTGGGCAATATATCCCCACTGCAGCACTATAAATACATAGAATAGACTAGCATGATGCCCAATTCCATTCAATCCACCTGGAAAGGACTCAGAAGTCACTATCCTGAGGTGCGCAGTTATGCCAAAATAAGATAACAGATGTCTTAACAGTGCCACACCTGACCATACCTTTTCATGCCAATAAAGTTAGCGACAGTTAACTGAGTTGTGTCCAAAACAACATTAATCATAGCACACACACTAAACATTTCATACCCGTTGACCAAGAATGCTTGAGAGTTGGTTGTCCTTGAATGCAAATAGCCAAGAATACATAAAATTCATCACCTCTGATAAAGACCTATAGATACCAAATAATATTACCCCTACCCTAACAATAAGGCTGCTGATAAAGCTTTCACCATTGATAATAAAAGGAATCACTCTCAGGTTAGATTTGCATTGCTTATGGGTTTTTACAAAGCAGTTGTTTTTTGCTTAATGGATGTATAAACTACACTTCAAGCCTGCAAAGCAAGGAAGTTTTGTCCCATTTTACCCATGTAACATGTTAATTATATAACACTATATAGATCTGTGAATTAAAAACTGTTTCCAGAGATCCAAGAAGCAGCTTAACTACAAGAACCATGATCTCTTTCTCCAGACCTGCTAGTTCTCACATTAAGACCAAGGTGCAGCTCAGAGATCAACACATTTTTCCAAGTAAGGAACATTGTTTGATAGTCGCATTCTCAGAAATATCTTAATTTACTCAAAAGTCAAGGCAATTTAAATAATTCAGGGTTGCATTAGAATCCTTTAAAGTCTGACAACATGCTCTTCCCTGCATAAGACAGAGCAGAGAACCCTTTCCCTGGAAAGGGTTAAGGACCAGACGCTATATTACATTATCCTTCCTTCTGTGAATTGTTGCCATAACTCGAGTGGGGGATGCACAGAAAGAACTATGCAGCATAAGTAACACGGGAGACTTGGACAACCCTGACCCCTCCTCCCTCAGTCATGTGGTTCCCCCCCCCCCCAAAAAAAACCCAAACCAACAACGCACAAAAACAAACAAACAAGATAAAAGTTGGTATCAAGAAGCCTCCAGTGAGATTTGTTTTGAATAGTTTGTGTGCAATTTCCTCCCCGCTCTTCTTCCAGGGTGGGTATCTGCACTGGGGTTTGTCAAGCTGTATGGGATGCAGGCTCTGATCATTCTCTGCTCTCCTTGACCCCAGGTTTAACAAGTGCAAGGTGTTCTGCAAACAACAGGTTTGCAGATTCCTAGTCAGGAATCCCAGTCCTCATGAACATAAAACAACTCCCAAACTAAACCATACAGCAAGTGAGAGACTGGTAATTTATAAGGATTTCTGTTCTGAAACTAGTGGTTAAATTTGAAAATAAAGTTTGCTGTTCTCTCCAACTTTCCTTCTGTAGTCTGTGATCTCTGCAGTTCTAGTCTTGAACACGTACACAACTGCTGTAACAGCAACAGCCCAGCTCTGAGATAATAAATTTATTAGCTTGATCAGACAGACTCAGAAGACCCACACTTGCAGCATGCTTGTTATCCATTCTCCTGCCTGATTTCCTGCTAATACAAGCTCAGCTGTTGACAACATTACAGACAACATGAAGTTTTTAAAGCCAGAAACACTCAAGAACCAGAGAAGATTGTAAGACGCTGCGGTTGAATTGGCCCAAAGAAACGGAAACAACTACACACGGAAGGGGAAATAGGCAGCCTGCACAGGACACCGTGCGAGAAGCAAGCGGCGGTAACCAAGTCATTGAACGTTTGATTTCACATCACTGCCCCACTTCCGTTACGCATGGTTTAGGACCAGGAGACCGAGCAGTTGTGAGCACCCATGCGGGCTTTGCAGTGATTTATAACAGTGCAATGTCTCAGTCATTGTCTTAACTTCCCCTGAGGTGATGCTGTGTGGTGGGTTGACTCTGGCTGGAGGGCAGGAGCCCACCAAGCTCCTTGATCACTCTCCTCTTCAGCTGGACAGGGAAGAGAAAGATACTATGAAAGACTTATGGCTCGAGATAAGGGCAGTGAGATATCACTCAGCAATTATCGTCATGGGCAAAACAGAGTCAGCTTGGGGAACAAAAAAATTAGCATTTAAAATCAGAGTAAAAAAAAAAAAAGAACTAAAACCAAATTAGGCTCAGCTTTGCTCCACATTTCTCTACTTCCTCCCCACCAGCAGCAGAAGGGGTGGGGAATG
>NW_010272162.1:7146-15241 GCF_000690775.1 Eurypyga helias
GAGCTAGCTGGCATTGGGTCTGTCAGGGGAACCTTACAGCAGCTTCTCACAGAAGCCACCCCTGTAGCACTTCCACTACCAAAACCTTGCCACACAAACGCAGTACATAAGACAAAAGTTGTATTTCCTGGCAGTAGTAAGAGTCTGCAGACAGGCTTAAGGATTCCCACCAAACAGCACGATGATCCTGCAGTCATCTCAGTAGGAAGGAAGGTACTGTGTAATCATTATTCACTGGCAAAGAGCAAGCACTGAGCTTGCAGCTGTTTTCTGTTTCAGAGTTTGAGGCACATAGCATGTTTGTGGTACATCTTCGAGAGCCTTCAGCAGTAAGCCTCAGGCTAAGCATTTCCTTGTTAAGTCTTGTTATCAAACATCCACTTATCCTTAACCATTAGGCCCACCTCACCCCTCACGCCTGATACAGGGACCACTGAATATTCACACAAACCAAAGCCACCTGAATAAACAGACACTCCCAGGAGAAATGTCAAGTTCACTACTGTTAGGAAGAAAGAGCTATTGATGCCATCCTTAAAGGGGAGGATTCATAGAGGGTGTAGATAAGGATACCAGCTTTTGGTTTTGGTTTGTGGGTTTGTTTTCAAGTAACAAAATGTTTTGTTATAATCTCTAGAATCAACCTTGGACACACAGCAATAATGATGACAAAGTTAGATTGATTCTTCTGAGAACAGTAGAACTATTGGAGCTTTCCTTCCTACAGTTGCACCTACAGAGGCAGGTTCATCACAGAAACCCTGTGATAGGTAGCTATTAATACACAGAAATTAATTCTAGCACAGGCAGTCTCTGGATTGCAAACTTCCGGAGACTGGGAGAACAGGGAAGACATCAACGTATACTTGGCCTAATTTAATATGTTCCTTTAGACTTCTGCTTTTGGCTGGTGCTTTTTTTCATAGAACAATTATAAGCTGCTTGTCTTTTTTGCTAGAACACAGGAAAACCCCAGCTAATAAACAGTCTGATAGAACAGCTGAATTCTCCCTGCTTTTCCCATTGAAGTGGAACCAATGTCTCTCTGCTGGTGATTTTCAAAAAAAAAAAAAGAAAGAAACACCACACCCACAAACCTGAAGTATATTTTGGGTTGTGGGTTCAAGATTTACTAAAGAGGAATGGAATAATACATTGGGTCACATCTGCTTGGTCCCCTTAGCCTGCCTTTGTGAAAACCAGAGACTTTTTGTTTGCCTTACACTAATTTTGAGGCAAAATCCTAGGGGTTTTCCTTTTTCTCTTAATTAGACTAGCAATTTATACAGTGTCTGCTCTAAAGCCTGACACATTAAAAGGCACCTAGTAGAAGTAGTGTATTAAATCCAGTCTTCAAAAGCAGGTATCTGCCTTGTGACCTTTTGCCTTTGCCCAAGACCCCAGTCAAGACCACCAACAGCTCAAACACAACAAATATTTAAATTGCAGAGCTTGGGCATAGTATTTTGGGAACCTGAAAGGTCATGCGTGCAACTTAAACGAGATCAGGAAGGAAACAGGTGGGTGCTTAAAATAATCAGAAAGAAAGAGAATTCAGTTCCGCTTTGGTTTCCACCGACAGACAAGTTTCACAACACAACTTCCCGTCTCTCCATGTTCCACCCCTCTAAAATGCTAACAATTTACAGTTTACAGCAACTACTACAACAGAAGCATTGTTGGCTAAAGACATTTTAACTGTAGATAAAAGTTGCTATGGAAATTACTGTAACTGCTATAGGATTCATAAATTAGGATCTTTTAGGCCTTCATGAGTCAATGAAGCTTTATTTGCAAGCTGCCACACTTTCTCATCAAGTAAGCTGTTTTGCTTCTTGATAGCACCATGCAAAGCCTACTTGCATGCTCAAATATTGTCATAGGTAGTGATTAGCCTACCTATGGCTAATGGTAGCCAGCACGACTTCCATTTGAAGTGGTTTGTCTGAATGCAGATGCCTGTCCTGTTACCTTTGTGATAAAGCATGTCCTAGAATACCCAGATTTGGCCTCCAGCTCTGTTTTGCTCAACCATAAACTATGAAGTTTCAGTTAGGAACATCCCCCCAAAAAACAAACAAACAAAAAAAATATCACTGCTTCTGCCTGACTTTTAGCCCTTCACAGCTCTGGGGCTGTACTTCCACAAATGATTGCTAATGAGTGCCTCATCTGTCCTGGAAAACCTCACCAATTCATACAGCTTTGCACTTCCAAACCCAATATAGTTACAGTCATATTAGCAAAAATTAAATCAGCCGGTTGAATTACATTCAAAAGAGCTCCTTTGTTCATATTGTCTAGTTAAAAAGGAAACAAGAAAACCCAAACAAAAACACACAAAGAGAGAAGTGAGGTTGGCGGTTCTACCAGGACACCCATTTAAGTACCAGAAGTTTAATGCAGACTCAGCCTATAGAGTTCAGTTCCCTCCTCACATCTGAGAGTTGCATCTTTTTTATTCCCTGCAAAAAACAGGTTTACTCTTTTCTATTTGCTGTGGAGGCTCTGGCTTGCAGCTGTACACCTCATTTACCGCGTGTGCTGCATTGCCAGCACTGGGCAATGCGCAGCCTTCTCAGCTCACGCGCTTCCTCTCTTCTAAAACCCTCTTAGCACACGTGGGCCCCTCCACCACCAGCTTGTGGCTGCAGCTTCTGGTCACCAAGTCTGCAAAAGGGAGAAACGTTCATCTACTCTGACCTCCTTAATACCAACTAAAAATTTCATCTTTCACCTCTGTGCCAGTCAGAACTGCACACAACTATGGTACAGCTTTTAAAAAAGGCAATAAGGAGCGAATGCATGTGTGTATGTAAACTAAGACATGACTTTCTTCACAACATTATGCTTCTCTGTCCTTCTTTGATCTTTACACCAATTAAAAAAAAAACACATTATATAAGTGATTAATCAGACAGATTCTAATCTGTCCCCCATCATAACAGCAAGATATAAAGTGAAAAGGGGGAAGTGAGGCCCTGGAAGATGACCATACAGAGGCTCTCCATAAGAATTCTTGCCTCAAGATCACAATTTCTCTTATTTTGGGCTGTGGGAGGAGAGACAAACCACTTGCTTTCTGGAGGAATGTGTCATGGAAGGAGTTATACAAGCAACCCTTCTATAATACACAGCTCCAGTCACTGCTGTTGCCCTGTGCTTCTGAGCTATGGCATTTTGACCAGTGTTCACAGTAATATTGACGTAACTTTGCAGGCAAAAGGACCATTTCCCAATTGTATTTAAAACCAGTTCTCAAGGAAGGCAAAAAAGCGTGTCAATGGACTGGGGTGAGAAACTTAATTCCCAAGTTTAGTTGAAATTTACATGCTCGTAAACAAAAAATGATCTTTTCCATGGAGTATGGAAACAGACATTTCCTTCCCTCACCTTCACCACAGATCCATAAGGGAAAGGAGGTGTTCCCAAGGCACTAAACCATCGTACAGATTAAGGAGCAAACATAACTCACAAACTTTGTGCCCTGGAAATTCTGTGCAATGTTGGTATGTAAACATTCATTTACATCTCAGAGTATCAGCTGTAAATCAGAGCAAACTGCTAACATTAACCTTGGTCTCTATTTGGAAGAAAGTCAATTAACTTCAATAATTAAAAAATAGATTAAGAATCACACCTTTCCCAGCCTTGAGCTGTGATCCCCTATCCTTGCCTGGAGTGGACGCTTATCTGAATTCTGAACAAAAGAGCAGGCACAAGGTACATTACAAACTCAATGGAATCCAGCTGCTTTCTTAACTTTGCCACTTGACTAACCTGAGACCAGATCAAGTAAGTGCCCTCTCACACTCAGGTTCTGTGGAAAGGAACTGCCCACATAAGCTGTGTAACAGAGCAGGGCAGGTCACATTGCATCATCCTTGTAAAACTGAGAAGTTCTTTCTCTAACAGTTATTTTTCTTTAAGTTGCATTTGAAAAGGGTCGAGTATGAACAAGTACCCGTAAGAGTAACCCACATCTTCAAACGGCTGACAAGAACTACTATTTCTTCTTTTTAGAATGCACCCCCTACGACCCATTTTTAGATAGTCACTGCTAGTAGTGTGTCTCAAATCTGCCTGGTTCGGCAGGTTAGAGACAGTTATCTGTTAATTCCAGCTTACTACACTTCCTTACTTGTTACTTCCCACCAAGCCTGACCATCTGTAACTGAGAATGTGATACTAACAATGGACATCTTAGACAGATATATAAATATAATAGCTTCCTGTGCTTTCCCCCACACCTTCTCTTTTTATACACAGGTACCAGATGCTATATCATTGACCAGAAGACCTGTGAGTGAGTCAACTAACCAGAAACAGTTCATCAGTAGGTCTCCTCACCTTCCAAAAGACTAACAATATAGTAAGGCAGTACGCTAGCACAGAATAAAGATTTTTCTCTCACAACTTCTGTTAAAGGCATATTATAATAGGAAATTATAAGCAAAGAATCCACACTCTTGGTAATGTACCCATAGTTCTTTTTACTTGACAGGTCTGGAGAAGAATGAACTGGCTATATATAACTTAACCAAAACAGTAGTAAATTTTGATAAGAAGGAAATTGGAAAGAACAACTACAGAGGATCAACCCTATTTCATCCATGAGAAGCCAATGGATATTTGGCTAAAGTGGGTTCTATACAGATGTCACTGCTCCACAATACCAAGAGCCAAATGCTGTTTCTTAAAGTCCCATATCACCAAGAGGTGATCTCTGATGCTCACTCTTTAATAGTTTCTCACCACTGCATCATCTGTGGGCAAGATGATCTTAGTAAAAGGTATTTTCAGGGTTTTATTTCCTGACAGCTGGTACAAATCTGTGCTGGTTCAGTGTCAGTGCAAGCAAAAGTATTGATGAGGATCTTTCAGTCACGTGGGATCTTGTTGCTCTTGTAAACATGAACTAAAACTCTGTGTAGCTCTAGCTGTTGACTCTGGAGATAACCGTATCTAGATCCACCTGCAGGCTTCTCATTTATGGTGTGCCCTTTAGAATTAGATCCTCTTCACTACACCAAAAGTCTCGCTAGACAAAGAAGGAAATAATTATGTCAGCTTTCATTTTCTCCTTCCCATTTTAGGTAAGTAACTGGGTTTGAATAGCATTATGCATCTACAATAATAGAAAATAGATAGAACAATATAATAAATACAGAAAATATATGCATATTTCCTAATATGGCTAACAACAAAAAAGTTTATAGTAAAAAAGGGAGGCATGAAAATGAAGTCACGCTAACAGCCTAACACAGAAAATGCACTGTTCCAAGCCTGGCTGTACAACCAACTACCTGACTAAAGAGGCACTCACAGCAAGTAATGTTGGTGTGTAAAGACCACCATCACATTTATAATAAAAAGAGAGATATTACCCTCTATGTTACCTAATTGCTCCTGAAGAACCATTTGCTCTCAGTCTTGTTCCTCACGAACATGTGTTCATGTACAGACTGTGCAGTGTCAGAAAAATAGCCTAGGGTTAGATGGGTAAATAAAACCAAAGTTATGCCTTCCTCAAGCAGATGTTACTGGATTCACAGTAGAGGGACCTGTGGCCTCACTGGTCCCCTATGCTGTCCTTGTTCTAAGTATAGGTAACAACAGTCAAGAAAAATGCAGGTCAGTCTTCCCCATATAGATCCACACATCTATGTAACATATAAACATGCCAGCATATATTTTACTTGTTTGCTTACACATAAAGCATTCACACATGATTCTCTCAAATATTTAGGAAATGTGGAACTGTTCAACACCCCACAGGGGAAGAGCCATCCAGTCCCTCCAGGAAAAACTAGCTGTAGGAAGCAGGTACCCACCACTACAGATATCACCCACTTCCTAACACTTCTCTGATGTTGTTTCTGTTGTTGGGCTGCTTTTTCCATCTCCCTGTCTCTTTTCTTCACTAGACAATTACTTCGTTCCTGGAAAGGATCTGAGCCATAGAAATTACTGAATGAGAATTCATGGGTACCACAGCATGGGCTGTTTGCCTTTCCTCCTGACCATCCTCACACTGTGCTCTCCTGCCAGCTCCTCAAAGTAGCAGCTCTCTATCACTCTCCATCTGTGCAAGGGCTGGAACAGTGGATTTCCACTCCCGGTTGGTAACTAGGAACTAAGCAATAAACAGGTTGTAAAAGGATGTTTGTGCATTGCTTAGCAAATGGGAATTTTATTCCCTATTGGACCTTATACACTTAAAATAAACAGAGTTTAGAATTATCTAGGATGAAAGAGCTGTAAGAAAACAATGAGAATTTCCAGTAATGTCAAAGCAATTAAAATTCACACACTGCTTTATGTTTTCACAAACACTCTTTATATGTCTGTCTTAATTAGCAAATAATCAGCTGTGTATCTAGAATACAAGTTTGTTATCTGAGGAGAGCCAGTGATGACATTGCCTGATAAACTATGTGCAATTTACTGTAATAACAATTTACTGCACAGAAAAAACATTTTTTTTTTAAGCACACTTACAGTATCTAAGCAATTGCTACACAGGAAATTAGAAAAGAGTGTAGGAAAGAAGCAGCCTGTGGATTATCTGTTTAAGATTAATTTCTCACTGTGAAAGTTATTAAAAATAACACATGTAGCTATTCAAACTCTACAGTTTCTCAAAGCATGAACAGACACTCCGTAAAATCAAACTAAACGTCTTTAACTTTCTCATCTAGGGCTTGCTCAGGTCACAATTAAGAACTCATATGGCATATTGTAACAGTGTCTGGTCGAAAGGGATTTGGAAACTGTCCGTGACTACCAGACAGTATCAAGAATCAGTGGAGATCGCCCTACAGTAAAACAAACCATCAGAATGACATTAGAAAGACCTTTCTACCTACTCAGTTGTGATCATCACCTTCTCTCCACTACTATCACCTCATTACTCTCATGCATCAAGTGAAACCCTTCCTACCCCAAGGCAAGGGCCAGGCTTAAAGCTCACTGATCAATGGACCAGTGCTGAATGAAGCTCAGCTCAGACCTGCCTTTACAGTGTGCCAGACTGGTCTTCCTCTGATGTATTGCTCTCTTGTGACTATTTACATTCCACAGCTGGGACAATATACAGCTCACACTATCAATAAGAGTGGATACCGTGGTAGCTTTTCAGGGCCCAAATTTATATCGGATCTTCACTGTACTACTGAATGCCCCAGAGAATTTATCATGTAGGAAGTCAAGGGATGAGGGCCTGACATGGGTTATCAGTATAGTTCTGTCTTCCAGGGCCCGCTGAAACTCCTGACAAATTTATCTATTTGACAGGTTTCTATGTTCTTTTCTTTGCTGGAAAATAAAATTGAAAACACTTATCCAAACCCCTTTTAGGTCCTTTGAGATACAATGGCCAGCTCCCATGGTTTCAGCCACCAAACACCACTTTTACATTAAAAAAAAAAAGTTGTTTGGCAACACCTATTTGAGGTAGACAGACCGAAGTGAGCAGCATGTAGTCAGCCACCAGCACCTAGTGAACTAGAATGGTTTAGGTAAATATTCAGGTCACTTCAGTATCCGAGGTTTTTCCATGTAAAAGTGAGTGAGGAGAGAACCCATTTATCCTATTTTGCTCATATGTCTATCATTAAAGTACAAGTGGGTGCATTTTATAAGACTGCATTTGGTCCTGATTTACATTCTGCAGCCATCCTGTGCATATCCTCAGCAACATTTTTAAGGATGCCTGAAGTTGTGTTATCAGGAATTTCTATTTCCCGTTAAATAACGAGCAGAAGACTGAAAAAGCTTGACGCCCACAGCCAGCTAAACTTACCGCGACAGAGCCTTGCCATTAGAATTCACTCCCTGTAAGATGTCACGGACCATAACTCATCCTTAGCAAGTTCAGCAGCAAAACCAAACCACCTGCGATTAACCCCGGGTAGTTATCACATAACGGGAAACTGTCACTACCTTCCCTCCTGACCGGGCGCGTCGCCGGACGACTCGCCAACGCCCCAGCGGGCGGGAGGGCAGCGGGCAGCAGGAGAAACGGCGACCCGAGGTACCCGCGGCCAAGCCCAGGGAAGCCCAGCTCGCCCGGAGGCGCTACGCGCTCTTGCTC
>NW_010272163.1:0-46264 GCF_000690775.1 Eurypyga helias
GGTCCCCTCCAACCCAAACCAATCTATTGTTCTATGATTCTAAATGGTGCTTAGGCACATTTAGTCTGAAAATGTTGTCAAATGCTACACTGCTTCGAACAAAGAGATACTTTACAGTAATGTCTTCTAAAAACTCAAGTCACTTCTAACCAGTAGTTTATAGTAGTTTATAGTTACAAACAACAGGAACTCACATGCCTTTGGGCACTTGCGTCAAAAAGCTTTTACTGAGAACACACTCAGACACAGGAAGGCACTGCTGATGCAGAAAACTTTGTCGTATTTAGTCAGCGTGTTACAATGAACAAGAGCCATTTGGGAAGGGCTCTGTCTTAGCAATTCAACTACATCTTGGGGAAGGGCTCTGTCTTAACAGTTCAACTGCATCTCTTCACCTCCACTGCACCTCGATACACAAATGTCAGAAAAAGATTCTGTGTGGAGAAGGAAAATAAATAAGGGATGAAAACGTGTAAGATATTGTTATTATTATATTAATCTTAGGGGTAGACATCCACATGAAGGAAAATTCATAGGAATGGGACAATCTGCCGTAAAAGCCTACTCGGTAACTAAGTAAAACACTGAATGTCTGGGTCTGTTTGTGTTATGCAGCAGGTCAGTGACAAAACCAAAAACAAGGTGTAGGTTTGCCAAGCCTCAGCTCAGCAGTCTGGTGCAAGACCCTATAATACATAGTCGTCTTTATGACTGAAGTTGTTTTTTAAAACTTCTTCATGATTTTTTGGGGGGCTGGAGGGGTTATCTTCCTATTGATTTTAAATTATCTGCCAGTTTTCTTCCAATTCGGCTCCACTGTTAAGTACAAAAGCTGAATTTCTGCTTACAGCCCACACATTATTTGCTTTTCTCTGCCCTATGCCTTGGAGTTTGTACTAGCCTTTTATTGAGGTACTTGAAAAGTGACAGGTACGTCTGAATGGATGAACTGATCCATTAAGTGCAGTAATGCTGTAGCGGTGGCCCACAGCTGATTCACAACACTGATCCTTTCAGATTTTTAGGTTATTAGTTACCAAAGGAAGAACATTAAGAGATTGCAACATGGGCACAATCAAACTTTCAGAAATTAGGAAATCACACATTTGCATTTGCCCAGATAGCCTAAATTTTGACACTTGTGTTCCGACTAGGCATGAAATGGAGAAGGGTGGGCATGCGATATTGCAGAATGAAGGATACTTGGGAAATCCCAGGTTTGGCACTTCCTAATTTCAAAGTGTTGATTTTGTAACCAGGTCTAACTTCAGGGCCCTGGGGAAGAAAGGGTCCATGGCAAAGGCAACTGATGATCACAGCAGAACACACAAACCCCAGACTGAATTGGGGTTGGCCAGACAGATGTATCTATCTAGCATTTCACAACTTCAGAGGACTTGATTTTGCATGTAAAAAACCAGAAGTTTGAGTTTCAAGTGTGCACTGTCGGTTTATTTTTTAAAGAAAGCCTACTCTGTGCATATGCAGCCATCACCGTCAGCGGGACATCTGTGCGGACACCCTGCGATAGGGACACAGAAGCCAGCTGCTGGAGGAAACCAGGTGAACCCTCCCAGCTACCAGCCACACACACCAGTGCCAGCAGAAGGAACTGGTGAGGTGGAGAGGGCTTCTGGGGCAAAGGCGGGAGCCTCTCCCAGCCGCCCTTCCCCAGCGAGCAGCCCCAGCACTCCTGTCGCCTCTCCTGCTGTACTGGCTGCAGCGGAGCTACCCGGCACGCTGGCGTCAGCTGGTGGGGTTGGCAAGCTGCCACAGCTTCCCTGAGCTCTGGCAGGAGAGGCGGGAAACACCTCTGGAAAAATAATGCTGCAAGACAAAAGAAATCTGTTTTTTTTTCTACCACAATTGCTCCTTCCTTTTTGTCATGCCACATAGGAATGTGCACACTCCTCACACAGCCATATTTCAAAGCTCTGTTGGAAGCACCAAAGATGTTAAAACTTGTGAGGATGTAGCAACAAGAACCTTTTATGCTGAAATGGGTCAGGGCTCGCAGGCATGCAGGTAGGCCAGCTGCCACCCCGATGATTAAAGCAATATACGATACAGCCTACGCCCGAGCATCAGCTTGGAGAAGAATTTCCTCCTGTGTTTCCTCCTTTCCTCCAGTGCATACCCACGTATGGGGTGCCCGTTGCTGGTCCAGATTATCCCCATGAAAGCGCTACCACTGACCTCAGGATGAGAGGAACCCTCAGCAGGTTTCTTATCTGGTCTCCCTGAATGAATCAGAATTTTCAGTGCACAAAGCAAATGCAGAGGGTTTGCCACAGCTATTACAGGAACTAAAAAAGAATAATGTCACGTAATAGCACATTTCTCTCTCAAGAAGCTTTGATGTCAGGAAACAAAATACCCAAGTACAACTATTTTTCTAACTTGTTCATCTTTGGGGGTTGCCAGAGGAAGGTCTTTTTTGCCTCCCAGACCGCCACAAAGTTGACACACGGAGAACAAGTGATCGTCCACATGACTCTTCTGTGAAAGTTCTGTATTTTCCAAATGGCCATTTACAGTTACATGTTTATTCATTTTTCCAGTCAATGACCATTACAAAAAAAAAAGGACAGAAAAACAGAGGATATGCTAATAGTTCCCAAGTGACTATCAGGAGCATGCAGTTTCAGTCTCTGATGCAGATGATAGTAGATTTTCTCAGGAAGCTAAGGGAAGACACAGCCCAGCTTTGTGAAGCTGTATCAGCAATTGATTTTTACATGATTCTTTGGCTTCTTGGTAACATTCCTCACATTCTCCGACAGACACCGACTGTAGTAGTTGAGGTGAGGTAATGAGGAATTGTCCATGAAAGCTGAAAAGCCCTCAGGTGAGCAAATACATCTGTGGCTTCAAAAACAATCTTTCAGTTGAAGAAACAGTACCAAGGTTCTGATCTTCTTGACACTCAGACATATTCTGTAGTTGAGATCTGACTTGTAGACTGGTTTTCTCTTTTATTAGATTTTCCGTCTTTAAAAAAATCAAGTCAAATTAGTAAAATGCAGTGTACTTGACCAAATACTGAGAATGATGGCCCATTTTACTGCTCTCCAGTATGATTCACTGAATAATCTAATCTGCAGCCTTGACCTAGGAGCGGTGGAATAAATGATACCTTGTTTCCTCATTGGGATGTCGGTAATAGATAAGCTGTTCATCAACACTATATGTAACAATGCTTCTTTGGGATTTCTCCTTTTTGCAAACCTCAGAAACTTCTGAATGAAACTTAATACAGACTGATGAGCCATGAACTCACGGACACAAAATTGCATTGGTGGGCAAAAGCACAGAAATGTCTTCAAAAGAAACCTCTCTGCATTGTCTCACTATTTTGACCATAATATGTGCCATGTGAATTCACCCTGTATTTTTTCTGCTTTCCAAAGCAAGTGAAAAACAACCACTTGGAATGGAAGGGCCTTTGATATGTCCATTATGTTCTTCTACATACACCTGCTCCCATTGTGGGTTTATGTCATTCTGTTGAAGTGAACCCGGTGAAGAGGTGGACTGGGCTCTTCATATTTAAACATCCACTTTTCCATTCTATGTAATTTACAGAGGATTTGGTACAAAACTCAGGGAAGTTAATGTGAGTTTTTCTATTTCTCCACCACAGATCTTTAACTCTTCATTGTCCTTCTGAGTGTTCACCTGCAAAACTGCTCTCTTGGAGTCATGCTTTTTCATTCATTTGCATTCAAACACCCACTGGTGAAACTCATCCCAGGTCTGCAGCTTCCCCATATTTTTCTCTTTACCCTATTTCCTCCTTTCCACAGAAAGGTAGCTTGGGATATTCTCTGTGGCTCCCATCTCTTTCCCAACTGCATCATGTATCCCTCACAAACTCCTGTCACGTGCCTCTGGTATAGCAAGGTGGGACTAAAAAGAGCTACCTGGCTTTATTCTCATTCATGGTGGAATTTGTTTCCCCTACATATAGGTACAAAGTCAAACGCTTTGCAGAAATCTATTAGAATCAACTCTCCAGAGTTATGGGATACCACAGCTGAAGGGAAAATACAGGCAAAACTCCTTCTGGGCCTGAACTGTTCTTGGGAACAACAGCATAAGCAATACTGTGGCATTGTGCCTGAACTCCTTAGCTTTGCTGGACCTTAACTGACTTACAGAGGATCGGCTTTGCTCTCTAACTACTGCACTGCTTGATCTGCAAACCAAATCGTCTTCCAGTGCATAGTGGAGAGATGACTCTTTGCTTTATCAAGCAAACTGTCTCATCTAAAAGGTTATTCAGGAAAAATGTTGAGGCCTTGTTGCAAATACCTGAACTCAGTTTCTTCTCAAGAGAGACATTAAGGCTCATCAAATGAGAACAATCAAGGTTCTAAGAACAGTCAGACAACATCTCAGCCACCTCCCTCCATGAAAGACAGTCTAAAACTAAGCCCTCCAACTTAAATTGCTGTGGAGCTTGCCAAGAACAAAATACGCTGCAACAAGCTAAAGCAGCAGAGCTCAGGACTGTTATCGAATGGAAAGCAAACCAAAGAACATGTATTGCTGTGTGCTGAGAAATTTCACTGGTATGAAGTGTAACACTTCAGGATCAAAGGCGTTCCCTAACTGAGATACACCACGTTATAAATCGGCTTTTAGGATATGGGATGTAGAACTAGTTGACATTTGGGCCTAAAATTGATAGAAAGTTATAAATACTTCAAGTGCAATTGTTTATTTAAACAGGCACACATATTAAATATACTTTACTAAATATGTATTGCGGAAGCTCCAGCAGGTTACGAAACAAGGGTAACTAGCCACTGGAATGGGGCAGTTGTTGTGTTTTCACTCGAAGTAGTTAAATAGAGATGATACATCTTCCCATCAGCAGCAGCAGCTGTGAGCAGGAATTGTTCAGTGAAATTCCAAGGTTTATGTTATGTAGGAGGCCAGCCGGGATCGTGGTAATGATCCCTTCTGGTTTTAAAAGCTCTGAATACTATATGTAATCCCTGTAATTAATCTAGCTCCATAGGCTTCTGTTTACGAGTCAGTTATTTTGGCTGTCTGTATCAGGAGAAATAACTGGTTGCAGACAGTCAGGGTTTATTGAAAGTAGGGAATTACTATTTGGAGCGAAGTCTGTTTCTAAAAAGCCTGCTGTATGAGCCTATGCTCTTTGGAAACACCGAAGTTCATCTCTATGACACATCCTATTTGCCAAAAGTTTACGGTAGATTGAGTCATGCAGTTTTATGTTGTGCTCTGTTTAAAATACTATTTTTTTTTGGTTGAGTGGTAGCTGTTTCAGTGGTTACCTTTTGGTTTGATGGTTTGTTTTTATAGGGCAGAGAAAGTTTACCCAAATTACGAGCAGTTGCCCATACTGCCTGAAGAAAAATGTCATCCTGACATTGATTTCTTTGGGGAATGAATCATGCAGCTATATAACTTTTAGCAGTGCTGTCTGTCTAGATTTGTGATCTTTTTTCTTTCTCTTAGTACAAAGTTTGTCACTTGAAACAATGTGTGATGTCTCGTCTTAAGCATATTTATAGTTTTCCCTCTGTTTACTAACAGTTCTGTTCTGTGTGTCACTCGTGTCTGGCATATGCATCATCAGTAGTTCCATTTCAATATAGAAACCCGTAATTTCACTTTATATTTTGTCCATAAGCATCATTTTTGTGGCTATGTTTTATCCATGATGGGGCATTACAAGGAGGCCTTCTTAATGATAGAAACCATAATGTGTCCCAAATATAGCCCAGTATGGATAATTGCAGACAGGAGTTCAGGGGTATTTTTGGTTTTGACAATTAATGACTGCCTGCATGGAAATTTTAATACATTGCATCACGTAAAAACCCACCAACAGAAAACCAATGGCACATTCCTTTGGAGAGTTCCCTTGAGCTCAGCTAATCCAAATACAATCAAAACAGCCAAATCTTTAAATCAGCACAAACAGAAATCCTAAGTAATGAATACAGCTTTATGGATTTCTTCAGGCCAGATCCCGCTCATTTGAAATGTTCCACTTAAGAAGAAAGGGCTGAGGAATCCCAGGAGCAGCAAAATCAAAGCAGCAGATGTTTCTAGTGTGGTTCTAATCCCATGTAATTAGAATAACAGATAAATCATAACTTCTCATTTTCTCATCCTTGTTTTCCTTTTAAGATTGCTCAATTCCTTTGTTTTCTTGCGCTATTACTGTGTGTCACTCTTACCTACTGTTTATTCAGTGCTGGTTGATGCAAATCTTTGGAGGTATAAAGCCATCATGTTTGCCATGATGCTTAGGGGCTCTGCTCAATAAATCTCAGCTCTTGCCCTTTGCCCCCTTGAAAAAGGGCAGCTCAGCATTCAGTTTGCTCCTCCATCGCCCTCCCCACCACAGCATGGAGAGACACTCACTGAACATGCATCTGTCTGTATGGCACAGCATGATGGTGGGTACGGTCATCCCATCTGAGGGAGTCGGCGCTGAGGACGCACTGGCATCCCACCACAGGGAAAGATTCGCAGTTTCTGACTCATTCCCTGCCACAGATACTCCTTAAAGGAAAACACGTGCTGCCTGTGAATCTCTTCCTAGTGCTAACAGGCAGTAATTTACTTCCTCATCAATTAAGTCTAGAAATTAAAAAAAAAACCCAACAACCAAAACCATGTTATCATTGACAAGAGGCCAGTTCCAGCTGGGGAACTGGCATAGGCGTCATCGAGCAGGATGCCAGTCTAAATCTACTTCCAGTGATCATCTGTACCCTTGGGAAATTGTCTACCCACCTCTGTGAGCAGGCACCACGCCATCCAACCCATGGGCATTAGGGTGGGCAGCCAAGCGATCATGCGCATGCACTGACTGTGGGCAAGAAGGGCACGAATCCAAGCCCAGAAATGGAACTGGCATAGGCGTCATCGACCAGGATGCCAGTCTAAATCTACTTCCAGTGATCATCTGTACCCTTGGGAAATTGTCTACCCACCTCTGTGAGCAGGCACCACGCCATCCAACCCATGGGCATTAGGGTGGGCAGCCAAGCGATCATGCGCATGCACTGACTGTGGGCAAGAAGGGCACGAATCCAAGCCCAGAAATGTGGATGCAACAGCATGGCTGGAGCCTCTGCACAGACTGAACAGTTAATGGACCATGACAACAGCGTGAAGCTGGAATCACCTCCGAGATCAGCCAAACAGCCTCCTCCACTGTGTGAAGATATTTTGTCGTCAAGGGATCGGGACATACATTGCACAAGAAGAGGGAGGAGAGGAAGAGCAACTGGAGATTCCTTAATGATGGGTTGTGCACTCAAGCTCTGCCTGCCCTTTGTATAGGCCTTATTTTTTCATTGGTCTTTGCAAAGAAAACATCTGATTTGTGATGCATCACTGTGGATGTTTTGCAGAGCGAAAATTCTTCTGCATTGTAAAGCCCAGTACCAGTTAATATTAGAGGCAATCTCTTACCATTAACCCAACTGCTCACAAGTTCAGGTTTATTCTTAACTGCTTCTGTCTGGTTATGGCCCAAGGGGTAAGACCTCTCTACCACAGCACAGGACAAAAACCTGCCAGGATCTACTGTTTCCTCCCAGCACATGCTGCTCTGACCAAACTGCAAGCACCTAGCAGACTCTGGCAATTTTCTGTCCATTAAACTGAAAGTGACTCTGAATCCCATAATAAAGTTGGAATCTCCAAAACCCTTGGAGAAATGACAATGCTACATAATATTTTACTGACAGTGTTGGACATAGTCCGACACTGTCCTTGGAACTGACTTAATGTTACTTCTAAACTCATAAATTCTTTTGGACGCTGTCATAAAAGCCCACACGTTAAACAAAACCACGCACCAATTTTTGGTGATGAGAAATACTGTGCTGATTTATGAGCCCTTCTTCTGTATCTATACTTACATTGCTACAGCCAGAGAGCAGGTAGATTAAAAAGCAAAGCAGCCAAGCAGGTGTCACTTCCTGTGTGGGGCTGAGCAAACAAAAGCTTGAAGTTTGGGGGAATCCTGCCTTGGGGAAAAATGCTGAAAACTCAGTCGTTCCCAACAGTTCTCATCAATGGCAAAGTAATTACTATTCAGAAATCTTTTTATAAGCCCTATAGCTCAATTTTTTCCTTGCCATGGGTAGCTCAGCAGTAGTTCCAAGTGATGTGAATTACTCCAAAGGGTAGAAGTCACAGCAGTCCTTTTATCCAGTCTGTGTTAGTGCTGTACTTTATACGTTAAACCACTGTTAAACTAAAACCCAGCCATAATGACACCACAGTGTATACCTAAGCAAGTATCCACAATTCAGAGACATGCACATGAAGTGGGGACTGGAATCCAGCCTTCCAGTTTCCAAGTTACAGGTCAAAAGCTCTAGATGTACTAGCAATGATCAGAACTGAGCAGAAAAATACCTTTCTTTTTTAATCTCTCTTCATTATACAAAACCTGAAGTTGTAAAAAGTCTAATTCATTAGCAGGGTACAAAACGAACAAACAATCAATCAGCTTTCTAAGTATGGACTGAATGAAGTTGGTTTGGTTTTTCCCTTTGGTTTTGTTATGTTGTCAAGCAGAAAATATGCCACCAACATTACCCTCTCTCCCCTTCACTAGCAAAGTCTGGCAGACAATAACTAGGAAGGTGGGGGAATGAGATTCCAAACTTTCTTTTTCTTGCCAGAAAGACACCCACGCAGACATGAAACCAAGGTTATGATACGCATTACACAACACCCTGCATCCCCAAACATCAGGGAAGCAACTCAGGAGGTAAGACAGAGTTCACTGATCAGGGCAGATGTCTTGAGGCACATTCGGTAGCAGGGTTCAGGCAGTGACCAAGGCCAGGAGATCTGAGAGCAGCAAGTCAGCCCCACCAAAGCAGTGAGCAGCCACTGTCCCCACTGATGGTGTTCAACAATACAACAACAACAACAAACCCCCAAAAAAGTCTGGAATACCTGTTTTAGACTATGTACATATTATCACAAACCTATGGGCTAGGAGGGAGGTCTTCAAGCTTTCTCTGTTTTCCTGTGGATCCTTCCTTGTTTACTGTGTTTCCCTCTCTCTAAATTCCTCAACACCCTTGCCTCCCCTTTTTACTGGATGAGCTCATAAATCTTCCTGGGCAGGTTGGGGTTTCAAAGTGCTGAAGAAAGTGCTAAAAGTTGTTTGGCCCTGGCTCTGTTTGGAAAGTGTGCAGCAGAGTTTGAGCTAAAGAAGAAAAAAAAGGAGAACTAAGTCATTATAAATCCACATAATCTATAAATACACGTGTTCAACCAGGAGGTCAAACAGGCAATGAATTCTAGGACCAGGAGACTAAGATACCACAGGACTGCTAGAGCATGTACTTTAAAGTTTTGCTGTTGCTGTGCATGATAAACAGGTTCCATATAAAGTCCACCAGGCAGCACATTACCTAGCTACCACTTACTGATTTGCATGTTTGTCCTGGTGGCAAAGCTTAGCGTCTGCCCTCTCCCTCTACCCAGTCTCACCCATCGTACGCACTGCTTTCTCTGAAGCACACCACACAGTCCACCCCTTCATGGAAGGGTTGTGAGCGTGTTGGCAAGCAAAGCTCATCTTTGCACTAATGCAGGGCTTTGTACAAGACTGTCAGTCTGTGCTTCAAGGTCAGTGACTTTTCTGATGTCTGAAAAAATGTTAAAGAGAGCAGGATCCACCTTTTCCAGTTTGTCATGGTGGGGAGCATGCCTGTTCTCTTGGGGCAACTCATGCACAACTTTGCCGCTAAACTCTACTGTAAACTTAAAAAGCAAACTTGAAAGACTGTAATGCCAGTCCTATTTCAGTTCACAGCAGTGTGTTTAGGTCTGTCTCTAAATATAAATACTTTCATTAGCCATGCAATCCTCTGTTTAATTGCTTACATGATTTTTTTTTTTCCAAGAGGAGCCTCCAACCAGGATAGGAAGGGCATAGCTGGGCAGGACAGACGTGTGATTCCAGACAGAACATTACATTTGGTCCCTATTTCTGCAGCTCAGAATAACAACTCTCCAAGGAGCATCGGGGATGTTCAAATTCCAGAGCCAGACTAAGCTCTGTGCCTCAAGACATGATGAGATCTCTAGGAAGAGAGTGAAGTAGAACTCTAAAAGACAGAAATGCCTGAGATAAGAATGGAAAAATCTGAGGCTGGGTACATGCCCATAATCTCTCATGTGTAAACAAATGGTTAAATTTGTGTCAGGGAGCAGCATGTTCAGTTTTCTGAAGAAGAAGTGTTTCCCAGAAGGAATTACATAAATATTTATGAAAATGAAGCAGGAAATATTTTCCCAGGGTAGGACACTGTTCAGCACTGCATCAGGTCAGCAGAAGCTGGGGTTTATTTTGTCAGTCTTCCCCTGGAACTGAATCATTGCCCTCTTGTTTGCAAAAATCTGTTCTGACACAGGAAGAGGCTGCACTTAGATAAACACAATTACAAACCACACCGAGCATTTCACTTTCTATCGCATCTCTGAATGCATATGTGAACGCCTTACTTTTTTGGACAGCTTCTCTGAGTGATTGCATGGAAAGCAATAGCAATAGGTGTCTGGCTCAGGCCTCTCAGGAAGGCTGATGCCTTATGAGCAAATTCCAAGGCACCTTCAGTAGAACTGGAAGCCTGCAGACTCTCTGTCAGAGAATTATTCACAATGAAAATGTTAACAATAAAAGTGCTTATAATGCATGGACCGTGAGCCAGTAAATTCTTGTAAAAGTTAGAAATGCAAAGTTGTAATGCAGTGCTACCTGCGTGAGGAAAGTTACACACAACTGAGGTCCCACAAAAAATGGGGTACAGTGTTCACACCTCATAAAGCATCCAGCTCTCTGAATCCACGGCAACCCAAGCTTCTTCTGAGGCTTCGGTGCTGACGGCCGGTCCGCTCCCTCGGTACCAGCCCAAATCCCTCCTGCCTCACAGCAGATATTTCTAGCTGGAATCTGGGTCAGCTGTTCTGTTTCAGGGCTAAAAGCTGATGGGGATACGAGCGTGAAAGGAGAGGTAGGAGTATCCCAAGACGTGGTTGCAAGCTCTAAAGCAGACCTAAGGTTCTCCTAGAGCGCCATCCCTGTGTCAGACCAGGGAATGCTCACACCCATCTCTCAAGGGACCCAACTCAACAGAGTCAAACTCACTGGAAGGAAACCAGGGAGTTTCATAGTTGATAGGGGAACATCTATTTCTACACTGCTGAGGCTGATGAAGCCCTTCAAATTTCCAACAAGAATTATCTAAAATCACTGGAGTCCCCTAAGGTCTGTTTACTGAACAGAGAGATTTTGTCCTTAGTTTGGGGGTTTTTGTCAGTTATTTGCAGGCATATTAAGGTCTAGTCATTGTTTATATCTTACTCAGAGGAACAACAACTGGTGGAGTGTGTGTTTACAGTCTTGAGTCGTCACTGCGTGGTGTCAGAACTAAAAATTATGTTTTATAAAATAGCCCTACGCTTACTTTCCTCCCTGTACTTGGCAAACCATGTTACTGCTTTTCCATTCTCTGTAAGCTTTGCTACCATGACTGATGCATGACAGGTTGAAACATTCCAAATAGCCATGACCTCTGATACCAGGAAAAACTGAAACTATGTAGAATCTCAAAGAAGAGAAATACTGTACTTTTTTTTTTTTTTTAACTTCAGATGCTTCCAGATTTGTACAGAAGAGGAAAGTTCTCCTTAAGACCACATTTGGGTTAGAAAGGATGCCAGAAGACTCTCAGCACTTCTGGTTGAATCAGCCCATGGTTATAAGCAGGATGTATTAGCCTGGAGTCCAACCACAGGATCTGGGACTCTACAAATTATTAAAACTGGCTGCAGAATTGGCTACCTTTTGACGAACACTATTTCAGGATGTTGTCTGTACTCCTTATAGTCTATTGACATTAAACTACTAACATCTGAAGAACAAGCAAGGGAAGGTAATACAAATTACCAAGGAAGTACTTTGACTCCAAGGAGGCAATGCGCTACGCAGAGGTTACCTGACAACTGCTCATCTCAAAGCAACAACATACATCTTTCAGATTTTCTTTTGTGTCTTCTCACAGTTTCCTTGTAATGCCCTAGGAAATGTTTGCTTTATGTCTTTTATGTCTGGACAACACTGCTTTTTGTTCTTCTCTCTTGCCTTCAGACATTTCTCTAAGCTTGATTCAATGGGAATTAACATGCACAATAGGCAATGTGCCTCATTAAATCTTCATCAGCAGTGAAGCTGCTTGAAGATTTTTCAATGAAACTGGTTTGATAAATACTGATTTGCCAAAACCCAAGTTTTTTGTGCTAGTATATCACTTTTGACAGATTGCCTGTTAAGGCGGGTTTCCTAGCTCCAGGACAGGATTTCTGGTCCAACATACAGGAAGACATAAGTGATTAACAAACAGCACTGTAATAAGGCAATATAACCTTAAGGCTCTAGTGCAAACACTGGTTTGAATTAGGCAGAGAACGAATTTGAATCTGGATCTCCTACATTTTAAGTATGTGCCTTCCTTACCAAGTTCTTGGATATATTAAACTTAATTTCTCACTGTGTGTTTAGGGGTTTTGTGACTGTCATGGAGGGAAAAAAATGTAGGGTCCTGATTTTTTTTCTAATGTGGAATGAGAACATTTGCAAATGATCACAGCTATAGTAGTATCAGAAAAATGTTCCCTGCTTAGTCCTGGTCAGTGACTGAAGTGGTTAAATAAATGGTTTCCTCTCTCACTTGCACTTACCCCTCTTTATCTCTCATAAATAACAAAGAAGTCACTGTAAGTCTCTCAGTACTGTGGAACAGATACCATCATTCACATCAGCTTGGCAACATTTCCCAAAATGTCTCCTCCAAAGCTAAGTACACTAGCTTCCCACTCCTACGCTCTCTATTCTTGCTCTTACACTGACCTTCTGCTCACAAAATGGAAAGTGAACTGAAGAAAAAGAAAGATAAATAAACCCGATTTACAGTGTACAAGTCAGAGGCACAGTGCCCAACGCAAATCACACAGGAACAAGTTCACTCCTGGTATGACTCTATCCATCAATAAACCCAGCTTTCTCTTTCCTCCCCCTCTAGCTGTGGTGTATCTGTTATCAAGGCCACATTTGAGGGTGTTAGTTAGATGACATTCTTTAGGAAAGAGAGCACTATTTATTTCTGAAAAGTACTGTATACAGTTTAACAAAAAAGTGTTTTGAAAAGTGGGACAGTCTGTGACCAGGCTACAAAGAAAGAGGGAGAGGAGTGTCTTGACCCCTCTTGGGACTTTGGCCAACATTTCATCCCAGATGAAAGCTTGACATCAAAGCCTTTCTCCAGCCTTTAAGAAAAGGTATTCATTTTTATATCAGTGCTGCAAGCTTTTCTGCCTACCAAGAAACTGAAATTATGTAGGGCTAAGGAACTAAAGCTCTCCTAAATAAGGAGGAAAGCATCTCAAAATCTATTATCACAGGAAATAAATTTTTATGCCTAGAATGGAAAGTAAACATGCGCTCTCACACACGAGGCAGTTCAAAGCATAGTTCAGCTTTTTGAGTTGCTGTCTCGTTCATTGTGCGAGAAACCAGAAGTTAACAAAATTCCTGAGAAGATTACAAATCCCCATCTCCCCTTTCTTTGCTTCCAGGCTGTTTCGAACACTCTGCTGTCCCTGGTTACAGTGTTCTCCCAAAGAGAAAGCTAGAGGTTTTTTCTAGGACAGGATTGCACATGGACAGATATCTGTCACAGCTCCATCTAAGAGGATATATAGTGGGTTTGGAAGCTACCTGCTCCACCATCCAGGAGACCTCCTACACCTGGTTTCAAAGTCCCAACACCCAACTGAAAATCTGACAGCTACCTCATATGGATTTGAACCAGCAGCAGCTTTCTGGAGAACCCAAAGGTGATGTTCTCCTGGGACCTATGCTGTACCACTGTCCTGATGTATGGTCTCTCCCAGTTAGCAAGTAGAGGAGAAAGGTGGTATGGGAGGAGGCACTGCAGTCATTCAAGCTCATCCTACTCTGTGGCTTCAGTCCTGGAGTCTGTCCTTCTGAAATGTGTGTACCAACATAATCTGAGCTTGGAGCAACCATTGTGAAGCAATCTGTAAACATAAACACATCATTTCTGGGCTTCTGACTGAAACATCCATTGGTAACATCAACTTTTCATTTGCTGCTCTGGCGGCTATGGGTACATGGCACCAGAGGCTTCCACCCACAGCAGACTGGCAGCTCCCCCATTGTCACTAACAGTCTCCTTGGAGGAAAGCTTTTGTGGAAAAGTCTCTCTACATGTTATATGGAGTCTGCATTAGTCAGCAGACTGTTAACAGGCCACAAGTATCCTATAACTAATTAGTACTCATTTGGATACAATATTGAAGTCTTTTGTCTCTTGAATAAGTGAAAAACTTGGCATGTAGAGTCAGTGTGAAAAAAAGTTATAAACGAGATATCCCCATATAGTGAAGAAATTTTCCATGGCAAAAGCAGCTAAACATCTTACAGATAAGAGATAAATTGGAATAAACAGCTGTCAGTGTTAAATAAATATCCTGGATAATGTGCAGGACAGAAATAACTACAGCCTCGTCAAACTCCTTTCTTCACTTTATTTAGCTGTTCTTGCCTGTAGCTCCCAATCTTTGCACTGCTTCAGTTAGTGGAGCATTTATTTTTGAATCAGCTGCATTTGTTAAGACTGTAACAACGAAAGGCATTTCCTGAGAAGCTGCAAGGATGAGCAGCAAGAAAGAACCGCAGCTAAGGAAATACGGGACCCTAGTAGTGCTTTTTATCTTGCAAGTTCAGATTTTTGGTTTTGATGTTGACAATCGACCTACAACAGATGTCTGCTCGACACACACAATTTTACCTGGACCAAAAGGTGAGGAATATCAGGTTGCTAATGCTGAGACCAGTACTGATAAAGGCTGATTTTTAAAAGTTGGGACATGAAGGGCTTGTGGCACGGGCTGGGGATGAAATATGTGAATTACTGCGGGCTGTACAAACATCTAGAGAATTGGAACTGTGATGGGGGAAAGTGATGAAGAAAGGGCATTTGAATTTGCTTCCGTTTAGTTTAGTTTCAGGAACAGTGTCACATATTCTTTTAAGTTAGAGATGTCCTTTTGCATCTTTCTTCAGCCACACAAATCTTCTCTTACTTACTGTATTCATCACACAACCAGTACAGCTAGCACAAATTGAGTGACTTTGCCTAAAAGTAAGCACCTATTGTGAACTCTTAATGGTTCACTTTGCATCTATAGGTAGGTAGAGATATGCATCATTTAAAATGACTGAACTGTCATTATTTCCACATGCTTACTTGAAAACGGGCGCTCGGCTGCATTCATCAGACCTGATCCAGCAGCTCCTGTTGAATTAAACAGGACCTTTGTGACAGATCTTAACGAGAACTAGATCAGCTCTGGCATGTGCAGTTCTTTTATCTTCAAAACACTTTGCAAATACCTGAAACTAAATTTTCTGCATTAACTCACTTTTTGTGTAATGCAACTAAAGGTCAGTGGAATTACCCAGAGGATACCTCAGCCAAAAATTAGGCCCATGACATACAAATCTATCTTGCAGTGATGGATGTAAAATATATATTCCACACCATGGCTATTGCAGTTCAAACTATTGCTTTCTTTTAAGTTACTCTTCGTATTTTTCTATAGGCTACAGACTGAGAGAAAAAAATGCAACCGATTTAAATTTTAAGCAGATATCAAGTCAAAAGCACTGCTATAGACTCATTTGTTTTTATGATGGATTATTCAAATGCATGTTGCTTAAAGGACCATTTTTAATCAGCAAATTAATTTCTTTATGATTACAATCCAAGCTTAAACTTTTGCTGCCACAGCATAAATGCAGAGAGATGTAACGATCCCCAGGGGAGCTAGTGGGAGTTTGTTTAGTTAGTATCTGAATAACAGCAGGCTGAAGAACAAAGCTTGACAGAATTGTGTTTAACAAGTCACAAGGCTAATGAGGTGGTCTGGTGACAACATGAGAGTAGCTGGGACTCCAGCTGGTTTCTGTGGTCTAGCTTGTATAGGGAGCATTTAAAGGTTAGATATCATGGTTCTTTGCAAGTGTGATACCGAGAAAGTCAGGATTTAGTCACTACCAGTCCTACTGCCACCTGACTGACACCAAGACAGGAGAGAAGCCAAACAGTATATTGGCACAGTCCTCACTACTACTTTAAAATGAGATTACTGTGCCCAAGATCCATGATTGGCAAAAGGAGTATCAAGTAAATCACCTCCAAATTACTGTCTCACAGCCACTGCAGGTTATCATATACATTTTGCCATCTATGTGAAGTGATTCTATAGACTAATTTCAGTTCCTACCAGAGCTGAGCTCATCCAGGACAGTTGCAAGTGACTCTCAATGCCACTGGTTGTTTTGACTGACAGCTGGGCAACTAAAGGCCGAGCAGGCTGGGTGTGTGAACTACCCTGTTACTCCTCAGGCATGCCTTATAGTCAAGGATGAAGCATGCTGACCTAATATGGCAGAAGAAAGTCTGTCCTGCTGCCAGTTTTCCTCTATCCATCTTATGTCTACCAACTCAGAGCACATGATTCCAGCCTACGACCACAGCCACAGACAACAGTTTGCTGCTTAAAATTTAACCCTGACAATGGACAAGCCTCTGACTTTTGTTGCTGTAAGTTTTATTTTCTGTGCTACATCTGTTGTGCCCCTATTCCCACTGTTCTCCTGAAAATGGGTTTTGACCCACCTTGCACAGGTTTCACCCCCTCACCCCCATCTGCTCAACACTGAGCACAGTGGTGCTCCCACGACAGGGGGTGCTGAGCTCACACAGTAGGTTGGGCAGCTTTTTCTACCACAGGCCAGATTTCTATTGTGGCAACTTCCTCCTTCCATGTGAACATGGGAGAGTCTAATGGGCCAAAGCACCTAGAAGTGCAAGGAATTAAAAGGCATTCAATAGCTGTAAGTCTTCCTACGCTGTTCCACCTTACCTATCCCAGTGCAAGGCACGTGCTGTCCCGTAGGCCAGATCCAGTCTGTGGACTAGAAGAGCAATGATCCCTGGTGCTATGCGGCAGCAATAATGCTGCTGCCATCACACAGCACGAAGAAGAGCAGAAAACTGAGGGAGAAGTGAGGATGTCTGGAGAGGCTCAGAACTTATAACCCTTTATTTCTTGCACTGTTGGAGGTTGGGTTACTCACTTTATCATCTAGGCATTTACAGTTACTACAGGACAAGAACCCGACCTCTCTGTATGCTCACCCTGAAAATCACCTGTTCAAAAAGGGTCATTAGTGTTGTGAAAATTGGCCAATTCTTGCACAAGCCACACGTAACTTGTCCAAGTTAATTTGTGCAAGCCAAATTCTTTCCCTTCAAAAATACGTTCTTCATTATGCTCTTACCTGAGATCTCACAAGAGAATTATGACATGAGTGATGGGATGAAAAGAAAGGGTAATTCCAGGCTGATTATCAGGAAAGTCTTCAAACCAGTTTTAACAGTCCCACCAGCTCCCAAAAAGTATGGGGGAAAACCAGAGGCCTTTGTGTAATAACACAAAGAGCTGGAGTATCCTCTGGAATGATGCAGTCTCCCGGGAACAGAAGGAATGCAGTAAATGTCCTACAAGCCTTTTGCACTGTCTGCGGTCTGAAGTAAACGGCTCGGCATTAGGAACGAAGAGGAGTTTAAGTCTGACCTCTGGTGGCTCTGAGTCGTGTAAGCCAGGCACCTTGCAATCCCCTCCATCCATCTGCTGCTCTTCCATTGCCGGTGAAAGCAAACGACAGGTCAAGTCTGTTTGTAAAGAATTATGCAAAGAAATTTTCTAAATAGGCACTCCAGAAAAAGGGGAAAAAAAAGAATAAGATAAAAGGAAAAGCTGGCACTCCTCTCCCAGTCTTCTTTTCTAGGCAATGTTCAGGTCTTCTCAAAAAGAGGGGACTCTTTCTAATGAACACAGTCCTAGCGCAACAGCTGTCTTGTTCTGCCTTCCTGAAAAAGCTCTTGATGTACACAGCAAGCTGGCTTATATAGGACTTAAAAATAGAAATGTGAGGCATTTTCTAGGACCCCTATCGAAATACCCTAGGAAAACCAAAAAAAGAAATAAATACGTACTTTGAACCAAAACGGATTTTCAGTATTCTTAACTAGTGACTTTTGGTGCTTGACCTGAGATGTTTAGGAACAGTTTGGTCTTATCTGGAGTGCTTGGGCACAGGACCTCTGAAAACCTGCATTAGGTAACGCTGATCCAGCCTGTTTTCTCCTGGAGACCGCAAGCTCAGTTTTGTCTAACCTGCAAAGGGAGTTTTAAGGGGGCTGCTGACATAGATGAGATGGGATCTGACCTGGTCAGAAAAAATCAATAAGCAACAACATGAGGGCAGAAATAAGCAGAGAGCTCAAAACTCTGACTCCTAAACTCCCATTAGAAGCATGAGCAGGGGGAGAAGAAGACTAGGGCGGGGGCTGGCTCTGCGGAAGCTGATTTCACGTGGATTTGTGGGAGCTCAGTGCTTCGGAAGACTGGCTTTAGATCTTGGTATCTATCCCAGATCCCAGCTCATTTCCTTTGAAATCCAGATACGGGAATTCAAAGGTCTTGAATCAGATTTGGATTGAGAAACTGGAATAAGATTAAATCTGAAGAATACTGGGAGTTTCCCATAGCAATTTAAATGTAAAGCGTTTCCTTATTATTTCTGACAAATGATGCTTATAAACTCCATGACATTGGCTGGTGCCTCAAAATAGCATTTACTGTGGTCTCCAGTATAGTTGTCCATCTCTCAGCTTTAATTGTGCTTACGTAATTCCACTCCTGGAAAATCTCAAACTCTCAGAAACCAGATATGCTGCTATCCACATTTCCTTCCAAAAATATAAAATGCCTTACCACATCCTATAGGCTTCTCAAACCTATAACTAAACTTCCCTCTTAGCGCCTCACATTTGATCTGAAGAGCCCTTTAATTTCAACACATAATTCTATTTTTCATGCTTTTTAGACCTTCTCATTTTAGCGTACGTGAAGCTTCTGAAGTTTATGAGCCTGAGCTACAAAGCATGTATGAGGGGATGTAAATATATAAACTGAAAAGATAATGCCTCTCTATTTCTTACCAATGTCAGTCTGATTCGTGGCTGAAGCCACCGTAATCCATGGGTCTCTGAGAATGTGTCAGAATGGCAGGGGAACAGGCTGGGAAAATGAAATCAGGCAGATCAAGTAAAAGAAGAATCAGAAATAATTTAAATTATTTCTGTGTTATTAAAGAGATAATGTATGTCCCAGCCATGCAATAGGAGAAGAGGGTATTTCTACTGAAGTCAATGGCCTTTGTAAGTGGAAAGCAGAGAAGCAAGCAGAGAATCCAGTTTATTCTTGATTCTATTTCACGGGGGAAGGGTCCTTGTTGTCTACTGTGGAGCTGAGTGAGAAAGACAAGATGTTCAAGAACAGTGGAATCTGTGGGAGCCCTGGATGTTCGGCAGGACACCTGGGAGAGTGGCCATGGGTGCAGTTGCACCCTACAGCTGCATTCCTCTGTCAGGTTTTCTGCCACAAAGGGAGGCCTAACGTCCTTTTCCTCTGACCATGTGGTCCTACCTTCACCTTGTGCTGCCTTGTCTGTTCACTCCTCAGACATTTCACTGCACCAAGTCAGCTCATGCGCTAAAAACGTGCAGTTGCGTTACTGATATTCCTCTGGTTAGTGAGTTGAATTCCTTCAACGCAGGGTCAGAATGCTCAGCGTAGGGCAGAGGCGAGGGAGGCATGCAGGCCAGTGCTGGGGCTGAAGGGAGGAGCGAGGACAGGGAAGAGGACAGTGTCAGGTAGGCAGATGTCAAGAAATCCTGCCCTTGCTAGCTTGAAAGCAAGAATCCCCACTGCTAAAGAAATCCTGTTCTCAGTAACTTGAAAGGAAGAATCCCCACTGCTACAGGATATTTGCCAAGGATCTAAGAGACACTGAAAGTGAAATTAGAAGAAATCTGGAGGCTTTCCACTGATGCAGCCATGACGTGTTCATACACTGGAAAAACAAACTGGGATGTATTGGCTCATTTCTCGGAGCCTGAGACTCCCTCTGGTGACAAAACCTCTCAATAGAGATTGTGCAAGTGCTGCGATGGTTCACGGTGCTCTGGGTCACGCAGTGTCCGTAGGCTGCAGAGCTAATCCTGTGCCTATCCGCAAGGTTCTTCCAGGAGGACAAGGCGTGCCCATGCTCCTGGAGGACTCTCAAAGCTTCAGAATTATGCACATCTCCTCATCCCTTTGCTTTAACACCCAGGACAGGCAGAATCACCCTTCACACTCCATGGAGGTGGGGAGGTTCCCTGTGCCCCCGTATCATGCATGAGCAGAGGGTAAACCTGTGTAACAGATTCCACACAGAGCCTTTGTGGTTGGACATCGCTCTGCCAAGGAATGCTAAATGCATCCAAGGCAAAAAGTGCAAAGCATCCATGTGCATAATAATCCAGATTAACCATCCTTCCCCCCATTTGCAGCAAATCAGTTTGGAAGCCGCAGGGCTTCTCCCAAGACTTTTTGGCTGGTGGTGGTTTTTTTTCAGTTCAGAGTGTCTGATGTAGGAGGACAACTGTGCTGTAGCCCACCATAAATGGTGTTTCTGTAATTTGAAAGGCTGGGTATGTCCTGGAGCGTGGAAGAAGATACCCTTGCAAAAGAGAGGCCAAGAGAGGCAGTATTTTGGATGAGGAGAAGGAACTGGAGCTGATCTGAGGCCATGACTTGCCAGCACACCTGGTGAAGTGACTCAGTAAAACCCTGTGTGGACCCAGGGAGTCTCTCAGAGCTCTGAGGAAAAAGGCTACGTGCTCACAAAGACACACATGCATAAACCCAGCGAGGAGTCTCCTCCCTGCTCTAGCCTTTAGGCAACCTGCAGGCACACTCTCTCCCTGATGCAGGACTGCCTCTGTAGGGAAGCATGGAATCTGTAATCCCCAGGGATTATACCCTCCAAGAAGCAGGGTCAGCCCTAAATCACAAGACTTGGAGAATCACTAAACATGGGAGAACAATTTAACCTAAAACCTTCCTCCATTCATGAATTCAAACTAGATAAATTGCCTACAAAAGGGAAATCTAAGTGACTTGAAGGTCAGTAAACTCTTACTAATTAAATTCTTACCAAATATAACCTCTCAACATTGTGTTATTTAGTGAAACTCCTTAAAAGGCAGAGCCCCTTTCAACTGCCTAAAAATCCTGCTGATGATATCTTCAACATTTCCCTAAGCTTGTTTATAGAAAGAAGGAAGTTTCTCTCTCAATTACAATTAAAATTTTCTAATGGCTGCAAAAGTCATTTACTGCTTATGGCTTCTGCTTTCTTTCTGTCTTAGCACATTCCCAAGCTGGAAGAGTAGTAATTTATTGTTCCATGTGTTCACTTTAATAGTCTGGTATTTTAAATCTGTGACACAGAAGTGATTCAGCTTGAGGGAATACTAACAAGGTTGAGAAATGGTTCAGCTACTGGCTCCAAGTGCTTCACTCATGCTTCAAATACCAGTGCAGGGCATTATCTGACATCTGTGCACCCACAGTTTAAGGTGATAATCTGCTAATTAGGTTAAAAATTAACCTGACACCGTCCCATGTATAAAGCAGCACAAAGGAGAGGTTAAGTTCTAGGTATAGACACAAGCATATGAGGTCAGGGATCAAAGGTGGGGGTTTTTCTCTAAGAAAACTCATAGTACAGAGAAAACTCAAAGCACAGTAGTACAAAATTCAAAAACCCAGTCCAGAAAACTGGCAGGATTTAGATTTCTTTTTTTTTCTGGCGCATTATAAAAAAGTGGCAAATACAGTGGGATGGCCTGTCCACATAAGTCCCAGGGGAAAGGGAGGGATACTTCTTAGAAATGAAGCCAGCTCAACCCCGGCCCAAAACAACCAACCTCTCACAATTCTTCCTACCTGGCTGCACATCACAGCGAGACCACAAGGTGGGAGCATAACCCAAGAGTTGACGTTTCATGCCAAAATTCGAGATCACTGCACGCAACAGCTAAGGCCGGACACAGCGCATTTGTAAACATAACACCATATGATCAAGCACTGGGCTTAATCCAGTCTTAAACTGACAATGAGATGGTACCACTAACTAATACTGTTTGCTTCCACCCTTGCTCTATAATGGCCTACCAATTCTCAGATGCAATATGGGGAGAAAAGCAGGATTTCCCACCTTTACAGATAGGCAAATTATTATTCTTCCCATCTGCCTAAGTAGGGAAACTGAGGCAGAGTATGATAGGCTGCTTTATGCCGAGATGAAACAGATGAGGGCTTGAGCAAAAAACTGGGAGTACAATGAAAGTTGAGGCATGCCCTAATCTCTACAAATCTCCAGAACAACCTTTCCCACGTTTTACCCCTTTCACCCATCAGCTCTCAGCCAGATGGCCCATATACAAGGTAACCTGGTTTCATCTCCAGCAGCCCTGTGTGCATGAAGTTTCAAAAGTTCCAAAGTTTCAGAAAAAGCCACTGCAGCTGTAGCTGGAGATGTTGAAACCAAAATGGGAAGAAAGCATCACTGAAAAGTAATCACAGCTTCTCCACTTGTCTATTGACTTTCTTTCTTGGGCTCTATTTCTAAGATTAACTGCCTAAGCAATGTTTCTTACTGGAAGGGGGGGAAGCATCTTACTTCACAGAGATCTTTGTTCTGCAGCAAACAATCTCTCTAAAGCCTTTAACCCAACAGACTGCAAGCCACAGGGACTGTAACTAGCTGGTCAGAGAGGTGATGAGCACTGCCAGGGTGACAAGCCCTGGTATGGAAGGGCAGCAAAAAAAACAGGCCAAAGAAACTCCCTCAGCAGTTTCTACACCAGACCCAGAGTTACAGCATATCTTACACAAAGGAATTCCTTGCACAGGGAAAGGCTGGACATGAAAAGCCTGTTACGTCTTGCTCCGCTGCTGGAGGAGGGAGACATCCCCATGTTGCATTTCTAGTCGGCACTCATCCAGCTCTCCCAGCGTTTGAATCACACCCTGCTTCCTTTCTATTATCACACATTTCTCTCCCTGTACAGGTTTGCAGACCGTGATCAGATCAGCTTTTAACCTTCTCCCAAAATTTCATTTCACAAGCCCTTTGTCAGCCTCTGGGAACCTTTTCTGAATTTCTCAACTACTGAGAAGCGACTTTTACACTTTTCTCAAGGGTTTCATAGATGGGTTTGGAAAGGGCAATTTCTTGGTTTCTCAGTTGTAAATGTTTGCACTGAGGTCAACGGCAAAATTAAACTCTACATTCTCTGGCTCCGCTGTTTGATGATCAGTAAACAAGAAACCAGTACAAGCAGGCACCCATCAGCTCCAGACTCACACCCACAGCTTCAACTGGATATTTAAGGAGCTTGGCTTTTAAAAATATATACTGACTTTTCCAATATTGTTAAGAACCAGTGAAAATAGAGATGTTTAAAATTTCTGTTGCTAACTGCTTAGAGCCTTTTCCCTTTCAGGTGTTAAAAACAAACATAATACCTGAGTGAGCCAGCACACACACCATGTTTCCTCCTTGTCCATCCCTCTAGTAAATGCTTCTTCCCTCCAACACAGACTGAAGTTCAACCCTTTATCTTCCTCCGCTTGAACCACTGACCACCACCCCCAAAAGGCATCTTGACCAACAGGGTGGGTCTGCCCTCCACTTTCGCCATACAGAGACAGACAGCCCAGCCCATAACACTGACGTGGAAAGGAGCCAAACAGCTAATACCACATTTTATATGCTGCAGTTAATACACACCACTTCTCATCTGTCATCACTCCACAAAACAACCCATGGTATGCTGCCTATGGCTGCAGAAGTAGGAGAAGGTAAATCAGGAATGAGGGGGCAGTATTTTTCAGAAAGTATAAACGAGATACAATGAAACAGTCAGGCTGAAACCAACCTTGGGAAGGTACTTTCTCTTGCAGTACATCATTAAATTAATGACCTCTTTGCCACAGGATATTATAAGGGTGAAAAATATAAATGGGTTTAAAAGGCACAAGGCTAGTCTGTGGGGAAGAATCACTAGTAGCTGTTAAGAGTGGTCTGGATGCAGTGCTTGGCTCAGGCAAGCCCTGAAACCACTGCTCGTGAGAGGCTGCCTGGGGAAGAGTTACACTCAGCACACCCAGTTCCCCAAACACCTTCTCTCAGGGCTGGAGGTACCATCCTCAGTGAGACAGGTTACTGGTCCTGTCACATAATGCTGTTGTGTCCTCACTTCTCTTTTGCTGACATCCAGACATACTTCCCTCCCTTGGGTACTCCATATGCTGAACTGCAGCCTCTCTTCCCCTCCTGGGCTGCGGGCACAGACACAACTGGCTGCCACTCACACCCAAGATCTTGGCTTGGCCAAGAGACTGTAGCACTGCTTCCTGCCACAGCGCAAGGCTGTTGCAGACAAGGGTAGGGAGCAGGCAGAGAGGCTTTGGAAAGCTGTCTGTATTCAGTGCTGGTACTTTGTTGCAGGGAGATGCTGGGGTCGTCCCCCTGCTACTAGCATTTGCCTAGTGAAAAAAAAAAAAGAGGAAAGATGTTCTTGGAATTTGGCTTAAAACTAAGAATTAGAAGAAAAGAAAATCAACTCTACTTGTGCCTCAAATTTCCTGCATAATGTCAAGTGAAATTGTATGCTACCTAAGGAAGGAGATAACATTTCTTTCCTATTAGTTGCTGTCTTGCTCCTTTACACTGTAAGCTGCTCAATGACTGTCTCTTACAACAGTAGGAGTACTTACACACACTATACAGGAACCTGTACAACAGGGTCTTGATCTCATTTGGAGAAAGCCCTGCACTACTATAATAAACACAATGCTCTTACCTCTTTACTTTGTCATACCTGTGTATGACATTTTCAAAAGAAAGCATTGGAGTAATTGTAACACGTTTGTTATATCAACATATAAATGTCACCTGTTAAAATGTGAAGGCAAGACTTCTGCCCTACTAAGTGCTACAGTCTATGTTAAGATCTATTTCAACATATTTACATTCCTGCCATTCCAAAAGCACCTGCATACCGTGAACACAAAGTCACTACAAACGGAGTCACTAGGAACGATTAATAAATCCCTATTGCCGCCTCTGCCAGTTCTCCTGTGTGCGGGCAGGTTTCCCAACAGAGAAAGACTGCCTTATTATCCCTGCTTTATGGGTGATAGGGCTTAAAGGGTAGGACTAGAAGTTGGTGTTACATAATTCTTATGTTTGAACAGCCTCTCCAAAAGGGACAGCTTTTAGCTTTTCCTAATGATGGTCAGATTCATCAGCTCTTCTCTGGAAATTTAAGCCATGGCTATTGTATCTTCAATGTGAAATAAAAAGAAATAAGTAGAAAAAAACTCTGTGAACTTTACTTTCTGAGGACATATAGTTTTCACATACTGTAGTGGGAGAAATGTACCATGCTGCTTTATTTTCTTGGTTTTTTTTTGGAAGGGGATGAAGGTGAAAAAGGAGATAGAGGAGAAGTGGGCAAACAAGGGAAGGTTGGACCAAAAGGACCAAAAGGTATTTATGACAATTTGTTGGCTATTACTGGTATATGAATATATTTACACACAACTGTACTGGTGCATATGATTAGTGATGTTTAATGCTTTTACTTCCTGCTGCACCAGTGGATTTCACAATCCTGTCAAACATTAATCAGTGAAACTAACAATACTCAGAGAGCTTGGTGCAATTCCTACCAATACGTAAAACAGCTATGTATGGCAATAAATTTAAAGAGTCACGTAATAAACCAGTGCATTTACTGCTGCTCTCCAAAGTGCTGCCCTGAGTGAGTTTCAGAAGACCCAGATGATATGCATAATCAGAAACGTTACTGTTCTTTTACTGAAATGATCCTTTAGTTGAAGCTGCATTTTGAAACCTTAAATTCACCCTGTTATTATTGTTACAATAAACAAACTTCTCCATTTTTAAATGTATTCATATGACTTTGCTTCTCACCTTAAAATGAAGATCAGTTAAGATACCAGAGAATCAACTAACCAAGCATCTACCAAGCATCTCAGTGATGTTAAATTCAGTATGCAAACTGAGGCTCCCTAAATTGGGCTGTCATCATTAGACAGCTATTTTAGGACTTAAATTATTAATCAGTTAAAAAGGCAACTGTCACTTTGATGCTCTGAGGACTGGGAATGCATATACAGCAAATCTAGTAGCTCCCTATTTCCAATCCTGCTTTGAGAAGGATTCCCAGAAAGCCACGAGGACTTTAACTCAAGGAAAAAGGAAAGGCTTTTGTCTGGGGTGGATAAAAAACCCAACCAACAAATAAACCTGTGATCGGTCTGTTTTGTTGTGAGGTAAAATCAGTATTTGAATACTCACTGGCAGTTTTATCCTACAGCAGCAGAGATCTGTGCTGTCCTCCTCCCACCATCCTCGGGGCTCCACTCATTTCGACATTGCCACACATGCAGCCTGGCCATGCTCAGGAAATAGAGCAGCAGTACAGACCTAAACAGTACCTTGGGAAAGAAATGACAGAAGCCATCCATACTCTTTTCCTCTTTTTTTTTTTTTTTCCCCCTCTTAGGAAACAAAGGATCTGTGGGGGATGTTGGTGACCAGGGAATGCTTGGGAAAATAGGTCCAATTGGTGGAAAGGGTAAGCTCTGGTCTGGGAATTTTCTTGGTTTTTTTTCCTTAAGGTAAATATGTGTTTTGTGAGAGTTCCAGGTATGGAGCAATGTCAAATAATGGTTATGACCAATGGGCTCCAAGTAGTGTTATGCATAAGACTGATGAGAGCTAACTAAAATATTTATTTCTTATTTCCCATGTGTAATATATCAGACTTATTTTGCTAAAATAATCTGCTTTATGAGTTAGGAAATCAATCCCCTTCAATGGTAAAAGAGGAAGGGAAAAATCTGGCCCTTGTGAAGTAAATTCTCTGCGGGCTGTAAAAGAGAAAGCCAAATTTGTGCCTCTGCTTTGGATGCTGAAGGCCTAAGTCTGTTGCTGTTGCTCAGGATGCCACACCTTGTAATCTGCATTCCTGTGGGACACATGAGCAAACAATGCACAGGACAGCTGGGTAAGGAAAGGATTTTAGGAGTTTTAAGAAAGCACTCACGTAACCAGGGACAACAACTACTTGTAAATCAAGGTAGACTCCAAGTCTACCTGGACAAAAATTTCATGAAATTATGCTCTAGTCATCTGACAAGAGGCTCAGGTATTCCTTTTCAGTATTCCTAAAGAGCTACTAAAGAAGGAATATTACTTCTGCCACAAGGAGACCTGCCTTGAAAGCTGAGCAGGGACACCACCATCCCCAGGGGAACTGTGTGGTCTCTAACCAGTGCATCAACCCAGGCATGCGGGTGAGTGGGTGGAACAATCTCTCCAGGGAGCTTCCCAAGCCAGTGTTTTTAGTAAACCTTTGATGGCCTCTAGCCAACCTCAGTATCAGAGAAGAACAAAAGAATTTGGCCTGAGGGACAAATTTTCAGAAGTACCTAGACAAGGGAAAACACAGTTATCTCCCAAGATGTCTTCAATCACCAAAGCAGACTAGAATTTAAGAATCCCACAAATTGCTTATCTGTATCTGTAAGCAAACCAATGCTCTGAGCCTTTAAATCAAGCTCCCGCTCAACCTCAGTGTACAATTTATTGTCCTCTTAAGCTAGTTTTTCTCATTTTCTTTCTTTATTTGCAGAAGCAAAGGTCACTAAGTCACTGTTTAAATCTACCATTAAACATTGAAGTTCTTAATGAAGCAACCCTGAAATTTCAGCTTGTAAATGTGCAGTGTCAAGCAATGCTAAATAAAATGACAGTCAACTCCTAATTTCTTTAAAAAAAACACAGCCATAAAAAGGAAAAAGCACTTCAAAACATGGCCATCAACAAGGTACAGCAAGAATTAGTATTTTTTGACCTCTGAAGGTTTTAATTCATAAAAGAAGAGGTGACACGAATTTCAGATATAGCCCAGCTCTTCCTGATGCAAATTACTGCTGAGGCTTTTTAAAAAGCTAGTGAGCTCCACTCACATAGCAGCACAGCATTTAGAGAAGTATTTCTATCATTTTTTTGATTTACAGAAAAAGAGGAAAGTGGTTGGATGAAAATAAATCACATTTCTATGAACCATATGAAATGAAACGCAGCTCCTTACTGACCTCATTTCGTGCAGGAGCTAAACGCTGCCCGCACAGGCAACCTGTTGCACACATGAATTCAGTGGCTTAGTGCACATCAGCCACAGTTGGTGCCTCATCCCTTCACGGGGCTACTGAACCCAGGGAGGGGCTGTGTCCTGCAAGGCAATGAACAGAACACAGGTCTTACCTCCCACAGATTTCTTGAGTGCTTTCAGCCTCCCAGGATCATTGTGCAGTTTATATTTAAAGTAAGTGGTACCAGGAACCAGCAGCACACGAGATGCCTGTGTTATCAGTGAGTTAGCTATTAAAGGGTTCTCCTTATTTCCATACACCAGAATTAATCATGGTTTGTTTGACTTGGCACATCTGCCAGTACAGTACATCAGTGCTTCCTATCAGAAAAACACCATTACTATATTATTAAACAGGTTTTTTTCAAATAATGCTCCCCTGACATGTGCATTCTCTGAGATCTGAGAATATATATTCCTCTTTATTCAGGTGACAAAGGAGCCAAAGGCTTATCAGGTGTGTCTGGAAAAAAGGGGAAAGCAGGTATGCTATGCATCTTTCTCTGCAGAATATCTTTGATTTCAGAGTTGGTTTGTCTGGAGTTTCACAAAATTTTGAGGCCCATGGACAAAATTGAGAATAGGTGAGACAAACAGGAAGGAACTGAAAACACTTTGTTTAGCAAAATGAAGGCTGGGTAGGGCATGACTGAGGGCCATGAATATACCAACATATACAAAATATGGAGAAGAGTTACCTAAATTAATGGGCAATGTTTGACATCATCAAAACTAACATGTATTTATACTAGAAACTAGAAGAAAGTTTTTGAATACCAAGGGAATTAAGTCCTTTAAGAGTTTCCTAACATGAGCATGGGGACAAAAACCACAAGTGATTTTAGATAGAGCATAATCTGTTGTGAAATGAATGCAACACATCTGCTTACAGGAGAAGAATTTGGATCTGATGCCCCAGAAGGTTTTTCTCAATCCTAATGACCTTGAATGTTTTCTTGCCTTGAACAGCCATTTTCAGGAGATTTCATCTGCAATGCCTGTTTGGTACTTAATGGGAAACCATCAGTAATGGATTGTCTTCCTGAGAATACGAGAGTAACAAAAAAAAAAACACTATACAAAGCCAAATTTCAGTTTAACCACAACAACAAAAAAAACCACCTGAGACTTCAGGACTTGAAAGTTATTGATTATTTGAGTTGGTATCGACTATTTCTGCAGTAACACAGCTGCATGCAGCAGCTCACTGGCATGGTCCTTCCGCCAAAGTTCTGCCAATCTCACCTCTGTGCATACACACAAAAGTCCTTCACTGAGAAAACGGTAGTTCCCCATTTCATGGAGACTGTTGTTTCTACTAGAAGACGAGGGAAGTGGTGCTGTCTATGGGTACAAAGGTAGACCTTTGGCATTCTGATGTAACACTATAGCGATCACCACAACAAGCCACGTCTCTGCAGCTAGACGGAATCAATAATGAAAGAAGCAGAGGATGTGCAAATCCCACACTGATACAGGTGGAAAGAAGAAGGCAAACTCTTCTATCCACATTTTCAAAAGTAGGAATCCTTAACCCAGTTAGCAAGAGAGTACACAAAGCCAAAATATTAAGCGCTTTGATCAACTGGAGTATGGCCAGCAGCGCAGGGTGAGACTGGCTATCCACAAGTTTGGGGGGACCTTTTTACAAGGGCCTGTAGTGACAGGACAAGGGGTAATGGCTTTAAATTGAAAGTGGGGAGGTTTAGATTAGATATCAGTAAGAAGTTCTTCCCGGAGAGGGTGGTGAGGCACTGGAACAGGTTGCCCAGAGAATTTGCAGATGCCTGTCTTCAAGGCCAGGCTGGACGAGGCTTTGAGCAACCTGGTCTAGTGGAAGGTGTCCCTGCCCATGGCAGGGGGGTTGGAACTAGATGGTCTTTAAGGTCCTTCCAGCTCAAACCATTGTATGATTCTTTGGTTCTGTAAGTTGAAGGCAAGTCTTCAGAAAGTTTGGAAGTGGGCTACAGCTGACCCTCCACACATGCAGACAACTGCTTCTAAACAAATAAATCCTCTATCCTTTGTATTGCATCAGGCACGGTCTGCGACTGTGGAAGATACCGCAGAGTTGTTGGACAACTGAATATCAACGTTGCTCGTCTTAACACGTCCATCAAGTTTGTAAAGAACGGTAAGGATCCTTATGTATTCGATATGATTAATTGGCTCCTGTCACGTTTATCATTGCTGTTCTTCTACCATTGCTGCTCCATGGCAGCATCCATAGATGAGCTGGAGAGCAGGTTCCACTGTGCAAGGCACTCCAAAAACATACAGAAAAGAGACAGTCACACATGGCAGGATATAGGCAACAGATGACTAAAAGCAAAAACACTACAGAAATCAGCAGCAGCACAACAGAAAGAATCATGAAAAGCACAAGGCACAGCTGGCTAACCGCCTCTGCGCTGTCAGTCTGCTCAGGCTCGGCTGCTGCTCAGGCAATGAAAGGAAAAGGTTTGTGCCAATCTGCTCCAGAGAGGCAGGAAAAGCAATAGGAACCTCTTCATCTTTCTGCTGCACAGGAAGGCTGCAGACATGGTACTCCTAATGTTCCCCTCAGTGCAAGCAGCATTCTCCTGTAACAAGGGACCGACACACAAAGACACGGCTTACAAGAAGCCAGGTTTGAGGGCGGCGCTGTCAGGACAAACTGCCCCCACTGAAAGGGAGGCAGCATGTTTCCTGGCATAGCAGAGGATTTTGAGAAGGCTCCACTGCTGCTTCTAGGACTGTAACAGTAAATTAAATGTGTTTGAGACTGTTCTCTAGCACTGCAGGCAACCAGCACAGAACAGTACCCATTTATATTATTAAATCCTACAAAACTGAATGCCATATTATCAGGACTGTCCCTCTACTAAACTGTGTCTGGGGCAACTCCTGAACTGTTTGGGAGTGTTAGCAGCCCCAGGCCAAAGCTCTGCTCTGGACCATTCCAGCAATCCCTCAGCAGGGACAACCAACTTCCAGCTGCCTAGACATGCTCCTTGGCACTGCTTAATTCACTAGGATATAGGCTGGTTGACAAATTTTAAGCCTTTTAAGGCTACTAAGGAGCCACAGATTTCCTCTTAGTCAATGCGACTTGGTGTCTACAGCAGCTCTGAATATCAGGCTGTATTTAAAATGTCATATTTTAGCAGTCACATTGATTTTCCTCTACATGGAAAGGGCTTGAAAAGCTATCTGTACCCCTGTGTTTCTATCCCAGGGCACTTTTCACAATCTACATTCAAAAACATGCAAAGCAACGGGGGTAATCCAGAGTTAGACATTGCTCTTTGACCATTTAGCATGCCTTACTCTGGTTAGCACTAGATAACCGTGAAGTAAAACTTAAGTGTCACAGCAGACACATGCCAATCAGGACTTACGCATGCGAAGTGCTTGTCAGTCCCATTCGTAACATCGGTCTCTGATCGCATCTTTATCATTCATCACAAATTCAGTGGTGGGAATACTCTTCCTCTCTCCCTTTTATTAATTCTAATGTAAAAATCATCTCATTGTCATACTGGAAGAGAAGCAATTTCAATATCTGTTGACGTGCCATTAAGCAATTTTTCCCCCTTTAAAGTTATAGCAGGTATCAGGGAGACAGACGAGAAATTCTACTACATCGTGAAAGAAGAGAAGAATTACAGAGAAGCCTTGATCCACTGCAGGGACAGAGGAGGAGCACTGGCCATGCCTAAAGACGAGGCAACCAATGCCCTGATTGCTGACTACATCTCTGACAGTGGCCTCTTCCGAGCCTTCATTGGGCTGAACGACATGGAAAAAGAAGGACAGTTTGTGTATGCAGACAACAGCCCACTGCAGAACTACAGTAACTGGAAGGAAGGGGAGCCTCACGACCCCGCTGGCCATGAGGACTGTGTGGAAATGCTCAGCACGGGAGAGTGGAATGACTCAGAGTGTCAGGTCACCATCTACTTTGTCTGTGAATTCCTCAAGAAGAGGAAATAAAAGTGCCGCAGAACGTGCCTGGCACCTGCTGTGCATATAATAACCCCTCCACATTCATTCACTGTCGGGAGAACAGACAACCAGGGATAGGGCTCAACCCGGCCTTCACCTCACCGCGGTACACAAAAGCAACTACTGTAGCTGGCCGTGACCATCAAGCCAGCACAGGTCTGCAGGCGGCATCAGCCACTTGTGAAATTTTATTTCATTTCCATGTGTAATTTAGGGTAGGCATTTCTACAGGTAATTTAGGGGCAAATTTAAAGCACACTGAGGTGAATATGATTTCACTAATGCCAGAAATAATAAACTCACTGGCATATGAACCACTGATGTGCTTTGCAAAGTCCACAGATGGAAAGAGTATGATCTCTACTTAACTTTGACTTGTGCAGGAAGTCCCAGTAATTTCCCTGGAAAGTTCAGAACTGAGAGAACAGATCTGCAGGTTCTTTTGAAAAAATCCTTCTTTCGTTAGAACCATAGAGTAATTTATATTGGAAGGGATCTCTGGAGGTCATCTGGTGGAATCTTCCATGCAAAGCAGGGACAAATTCAAACCTAGATTAGAAGTTGTCATACCCTCCTTAATTTGGCTGTGCAATTATGTTGCCTGATATGCAGGGGAGGACTCACTTAGCTCTGCTTCCAACGTCATCATCCATCAGGCTGGTCTGAGGTGTGAGGAATTCACTTAGCAATGGCGCTTCTGCATGCAAGACTGCACAGCTTGTAGGCAATCTGAGAATAGATGGAGCAGTTCTAGCCTCTGATGTTCCCCAAAATCTGTGAAAAACACAGAAAAGTCTATCACAAAGAAAACAGAAGCTACACCATTGCTGTAGGCTGTAAACAGGGACATGTAGTATCAGCTACACCAATGCACATTGCTGGTTTAACCAGCGATTCTAGGAACATGTTAACCTCTAACTCAGTAGCCAGTGACATTTAATGGCTAACGCTAAAATCACCCACACCTCTGCAACACAGGAAGCAGCTATAGAACAGGCTTTATCCCCCAAGAACCAGATTCAGGTGTGGTTGAGCACCGTACTCATGCACTGCAGCAGTATCTCCACAACCGGTGAGCAGTTAGTGTGAAGGCTTTGCTGTCAGAGCCCGGCTACTCAGATTTCCATGTCACTATGCCCACAATGTATCCTATTTTCATATCTTTGATAGTACTGAAGGAGCTCTTTTCGGAAGTGAAACTGTTCTTGGTTGTGGTTCACCTTTCCTCACAGCAGGAGATGTCAAGAGAAATCCCAGGGCCCCTGCAATAAGGGTCTAAAGATTTTCTTTCCCACTTCACACTAAAAATTAAGGAATGATATCTGGAGGCTGAGGAAAATGCAAGGCAGCAGTCACAGTGCCGCAAGTGTTCCTGCAGGTCACTGAGCACTGGTTGCACATAGTCTTCCTGTGGGCATATGAAGAGCTCGACATACTAGTAGTAATGCAGAGGATCAGCTCCAAGTCTCCCTTCTACTGCCATGTACAGCACTGCAAAAGCAACTAGACAACAGTCATACATCCTCAACCTCACCCTCAACAGGAAAATCCTCCAAACCATTTAGCTGGCTGGTAGTTTGACTCCAGGCTCATGTCTGAGCAATGACCAACGCAGGACCATCCCAGGAGACTCTGTGACTCAGAACCACTCTTGTAATCCAGCTTCTCTGCCACTTGTTCCTCCAGAAAATCACCTCTTGCCACCAGCAGTAAATTATCTGTGTTGCTACACATGCTCAGACCCGTGAATGAAGGGGTGGGACCACATTTCCTTTCATTGCTCCCCTAACTCTGCTATGGGAGTATTTGGGCAAACAGGTCTGCTCAGCACAACATCAGTCATTCTGAATTGTTCCCTTCCTGGGAATTAGTATTCCTCAAAATTATCAGCATTACACTTTTTAGGATCTATAGTAATAAACTCATTAAGCTAAACACTGGTTTTTAGAATCATTAATGAGTAATGATAAAGCATTAATGGCTAAGGCAAAGTTTCTTGAGGAAAAGTAATGCCTTTAAAACTTCAAGCCCAGGGCTGCTAGCTCACCCACAGCAGGTCGGTTTTTATTAGTCATGTAAGAGTGGCACAGTAAAATCCCTGTGGGTAGGCACAATCACACTGATACCCTCTCTACACCTCATGTTTACTTCTGACCCAAGAAGTCACCAAAACATGCCTGCCAGGCTGGGGAACCTTCTAGCCATACTGACACCACTGGCTGACAAAATCCAGAAGTGTCCTTAATCCTACAATCACGATGAACAGGCCATTTGCTTGTTCTTTAGGAGGAGACTCAGGGCTTGGAGAAGGTGGAAGAGGAGCAGTACTTTGCTTCAGGACCAAGCCCTGTCTGAGATTGGACCAGGCACTCTCCCTCATGTAGAAAATCAGGGAATACATGTCTAAACTGAAAATCTGATCTTTTAGGAGACCGTGAGTTACAAATAATCCTGAAGCATGCTCCAGGTCTGGGAAGGAGTGACTGTCACAATCTCTGGCTGCAAGGCTGAGGGAAGCGAGTGAGGAACTTGTGTTGGGTTTCTGCAGTGGAAAGGCTGGAACTGCACAGTTCCTGCATCCTCCTCCTCTCCTACCACACCAGCTTCATCCTTTCTTAAATAGAAAAAATAAACAAACCCAACCCTTCTACCCACTGTGTATTCATGTTACACTGGGCAAGGCTATACCAGTTGAAACAAGTAGACCTGGGTGGCCATTTCTTTGCTAACTACAGAAGAGGCACAGCACGGATGTTCAACCTAGCCAGGCAGAAGTGAGGTCAGGTGCTCATGCACTGGGTTCCTACAGCACTGGGCCCTAGTTAATACATTTTGCCAAGAAACCTAGCTTGCAGGCCAAGCCAAATAAAAGAGGCTATCCTGCACAGGAAACCTGGCAGGTAGGTCCACACAGCTCTACACCATGCCATGCAGACACAAGCTTGAGCCTGGACTAATTCAAATACTATAGCTGTGTTTTGCAGAAAATATATTCTTGTTAGAATTAAGAATTTGGGCTATATCACAGGTTTCACTGCTAGCCAATGAAAATTCACTGTGGTGGGTAAAGTACCTTTGGTTTCTACACCAAGAGGATGGAGCCAGGAGCACAGGAAATGGCGTCTGACTATTCAGGATTTATGATCTGTTAGAGCTTGGCACCTAAATCATTTTATCCAATCTCAATATTATGTTTTTCCCATGTTTTTCTTTTCATTTTTCCAAGTCTGAACCTTTCTTGTTTCAACTTACGCCTGCTATTTCTTGTCCATCCACCTATCACCACTGTGAAGAGCCTGGCTTCGTCTTCTCAGAGACCCCCTCATAGGTCCTGGGAGGCTGCTGTGAGGTCCACCTGAAGCCACCTCTTCTCCAGGCTGAACAAATTGGGTTCCCTTAGATCCTCCTCACATGGCTCTGGCTACAACCATCTTGGGGGCCCTCAGCTGAACCTGGCTCCAATTCTTCAATACCTCTCCTGTACTGGGGGGCTCAAAAGGACACAGTGTCCAGATGTGGTCTAACAGGTGCTGAGCTGGCAGATAATCCCTTCTTTCAAGCTTCTGGCTGTGCTCCCATTGGCACAGCCCAGGATGCTGTTAGCCGCCTTTGCTGCCAGGACACACTCCTGACACACGGGCAGCGTGCTGTCTGCCAGGGCTCCCCAGGACCTTCTCAGTACAGCCAGTCAGCCCCAGCCTGTACCAGTGCAAGGACTTGGCATTCCTAAATGAAGGAAACTTTGCATTTGTCCTTGTTCAATTTCATAAGGTTCTTGTTGGCCTATTCCTCCAGCCTGCCTAGATTCCTCTGTATGGCAGGCCTGCCTGCCAGTGTATCCACTGTTTCCTCCAATTTGGGATCATCTGCTAACCTGAGGAAAAGTGGACTTTATCACCTCCTCCATGTAATTGATAAAGATGTTAAACTGGACAATCCCAGCATACAGACCCCTGTAGCACTCTGTTTGTCCTCTGGGTAGAGTACAACTCAGTTACTCCTCTGAGCCCAATCATCCAACTGATTTTCACCCATCTGGTTGTCCACCCAGCCAGACCATAACATCCTAACTCAGATGCAAGAATGTTGTTGGAGACAGTGTCAAAAGCCTTGCTGAATTTAAGTGTCATCCACTGCTCTCCCCTCATCCACAAATCCAGTCATTTTATCACTGAATTTGTCAGTGTGAACTTATCAGTGAACTTGTCTGGCTTGTCAGGCATGATTTACCCATGGTAGATACAGCTGATCATTCCCAGTCAGCTTCTCTTCTTTCATATGCCCAGAACTGTGTTCCAAGAGGACTCGCACCGTGAAGTTCCACAGAGAGCAAGATGATGCTGATAAGCTTATAGTTCCCTAGACTGCCTTTCTGTCCTTTCTGGAGGCTGCAACATTCACCTATTTCCAGTCATTAGGAACCTTCCATGATCTTCATAACCTTTCAGACATGGTAGAGTGGTGTTGCAGAGACCAATTCTCTCAGCACCTTGGATGTGGTCTGTCTGGTCCCATGGAGCTTTCCAGTCAAACTCTCACAAGTAATCCCTGACTCAACCCTCAGGTACTGCTGGTAGTTCTCTTTGAACCCTTGCCCTAAGCACAGAGGAATGGGATAACTTGCTGGTAAAGAAGACAAAGAAACCATTGAATAGAATACCTCAGCTTTATCTGCGTCTGCTGTCACGACATCATCTCCATTCAGCAGTCATCCCACGTTTTCCTTGCACCGTCTTTTTATACTAAGATACCAGTGGAAGCTCTTCTTGTTAGGCTTCCCGTGCAAGTCTCAACTGCATTTAAGCTTTGGATCTCCTGAGGCTACCCCCACATACTAAATTCTTCCACTGCAGCCTGTCCATCTCCTCTATACTGCCTTTTTGCGCTGGAGCTCCACCAAGCTCCCTGATTAGCCACACCAACCTACTGATATATCTGCTATAAGGGAGACCTTATAGCATGAAGGGGGCCTACAAGGAAGCTGGGAGGGGACTTTTTGCAAGGGCGTGTAGTAACAGGACAAGGGGTAATGGGTTTAAATTGAAAGCGGGGAGGTTCAGATTAGATATCAGGAAGAAGTTCTTCACGGAGAGGGTGGTGAGGCACTGGAACAGGTTGCCCAGAGAAGCTGTGGATGCCCCATCCCTGGATGTCTTCAAGGCCAGGCTGGATGAGGCTTGGAGCAACCTGGTCTAGTGGAAGGTGTCCCTGCCCATGGCAGGGGGGTTGGAACTAGATGGTCTCTAAGGTCCCTTCCAACCCAAACCATTTTATGAGTCTATGATTGTAGATGTACAGTGAACACAGGGCAATTGCCTAGGATCTTGCTACTTCATAACAGGAAAGGATCTTGCTACTTCATAACAGTAATGCCGCAGAGTTCTGCCTGCTCTTGGAGAGCCAGGACATAATGAACTCCTATATTCTGAAAGTGGTCATCTCAGTGCAAGCATTAACTCCTGCTCTCCCCAGGTCCCGAATGCATGTCAGATACAGATACCCAAAGTAAATATAGCATTTTTAAAACTAATTCTAATAAAAATTATCATAGAATCAATATATGTCATGAAGAATGTATTTCCCTCAAACTTTTCAAACAATCTCACATGAGCATTAAGCAGATCCACTTCTTTCACTGTCTTTAATGTGTTCACTCACTTTAAAAAAAATAATTATCACCTAGAGCAATGGGGCGCCACATTCTTGACCACAGCCACAAGAATATACAGGCATCTCTATTTAGTTTCACATACAGACTTAAATAGTACATTGTAGTTGTAATTCAAGTGTCTGAAAGGTTATTAAGAGATGTAATTTGACACTGTGTGTGATGATATAAATAGTAAATGTGTTACAGAGAGAGGGATTCACTTTTGGTTATTTGAAAAGCATTGCTCTAGATTGCCTTGCTTAAATATGTTTGCACAGGTACAAAAGCCATGAATTGCTATTTCTTTTTTTCTTCTCTCTTTTCTTATTTAACTAAAGTCATACATAACCTACTCAACATGTGTAAGAAAGAATGAGCAAGATCAAAGCAATAGCTTAATCTGGGTTGCTTTTATGCTGTGTGCTAAGGGAGAACAGAATTGGTAGAAGAATTCTCTGCCTACCTGCTGCATGCAGTGTGCCCGACTGCAGCCCCAGGGCCCCAGCCGCTCCTAGCCTGGAAAGGTTTCTCCATGCCCATGTTTCAACACAGGGAAGAAAAGTTTCACTTGATTTTCATTAGGTGGGTGGGAGCTGGAACTTGCATCGCCCTGTTTTGCAGGCAGCAGTTGCAGTGTACCACAGCATAGTCGCTAACTACACAAAAATCTCCATGGAAAGTGCATGTGATCATGTACATTTCCGAGTTCTGAAACCCTAGTGCTATACCTATGCTAAAATCCCATGGAAGCCTTATGTCTAATCAAGGGCAGATCTGCAGATGCTGGGCCAGTAGAGGGGCTGTAGCTCCTCACTGGTACGATGCAGTACAGCATGGGTGCAGTTGCAGAGCCGTGACCTTCTCCTATGATGCAATTTCATCATATATCTTCCCTTTCCACCCAGATAAGAGCTGCATTCGTCTTTGCTTATGTGTTTTACGAAACAGGCGTAACTTTTTAAAAGTAGCCAGATGCCAATTATAACTTTGGTCTTACTGTTTCAGACATAGTTCAACCCTTAAGAGCACAATAAATATAAGTAATTTTTTTTGGAAACAGATCTCAGTCATGAATCCACTGTTCATTTTTCCCCTTACTAAGTATATCAGGCCTTTGCTATCTTATTAACCTCTCAGCAGTGAATTGCCTAGAGAGAGATGCTAATTGTCCCAACTTCGTACAATAGAAGTCTTTCTATCAGCTGCCCCACAACATTCCCTGAGCATATGGGGCACTCTACATTGTGGAGGGTGGAAGGAGCAACAATGATGATCACTCAGTCAGTAGAAGATAAAGTACAACTGTGCAGAAAAATGTGAATAGAGTTGGCGGATGCACAGCATGTGAACTGAGGAATTTATTTCCCACTGCAAGCCAGTTTCTAGGTCTTGAAAATGTTTTAAAGCTTGGCAAAGGAAATCTAAAAGGTTGTCAGTAGATTCCAAAAGAAATCTCAGTTCAATAGCTCAGGAACCCCAGAGCTTTTTGTAAGTTACCATACACAAGAGTTTTCTCAGGACCTGAAGAAGTAGAAACACATTTTCTGCAAAACCAAGGGCACTTACAAGCTTTTCCTTGTGAAAGGCACATTTTTTCCATTTCTGCTTTCTTTGATATCAACATTTTCCAGTGTAGGCATGTACCAGTGGACCCATTAAAGTTTAAGCAATGAATGTATATGACTGCACTACACTCTTCTCTCCTTGGATAGCACAGTGTGTGACAAATGGTCGTGACTGTGTATGCCATGCCACTAAAAGACTCTCATAAATGAGAAAATAAGAGCATAATAGTATTAATAATAATAGCAGAAGTTGTCTACATCAAAACTAGTCAAGTAGTCATGAGAGTCTGGGAAACAGAAGAGGGAGGTTATGGAATAAAAATAGGTATCCTTGCTTATCCTCCACAATTGTCTTAATTACATATAACTCACTAAGTTCTGATTCAGGTCGTGGTTCCTCCCAACACACGAGAGTTACGCTCTTAGAGAGGTCACACTGCATATTCTACCATCAGTAGATATCATCCCCTTTTGGTCGTTTCAGACAGGTAATCTTCCCTGTGCATGGAAAAGGGTATCAGTCAGTTCCTATTCCAATGGAGGTCAGACATACTACAAAAGCTGGAAATGAGGGCCAGCTGCTCTTATTGCTCAGCAAAAAATGGAAAGTAGAGGAAGATTTGGAAAAGGCTGAAGAAAGCTCCTCAGAAGCACAGCCCTGCATCAGTCCATCTCAAAGACTAGTTCTGAGGGAAGGAACTGGAGAAAGCCTTGCAGGAACACACCACAATGCTATGCTGAGAAAGACATTTTAATTTTTTTACTAATAAGGTTAGCAAAAACCTGAAAATAAAGATTTTCTAGAGAATAGCAAGCCTGGGACATGCAAAGATATCCCTGGAAGGAAAGCAATTGTTTAGGTTTGAGGTAAAGTGTGCCATTTGGTATTGGGCACCCAAAACGTGGGTAGATGTGGGTTCCACTGATACCCTGAACAACTGCTTCTGTGAGGCTGGAAGGACTCTTGGCAGAAAACAATCAGTTTAGTGTGGCCAAGGCTGGATAGATCTTTGTGTCTGCCATAGATCCAAGGAGGAAGAAAGGTCAGAAGCTCAGAAGTCTCTGGAAGGAAGGTAGGGCAGGCTGATACAGCTTCAAGCCTGGATAGGTTTACTCTAGGAACTGATCCTTCTAGGCTTTGACAGAAAGAAAAACACAGACTTGGAGGGCAGAGAAAAAGAGCATAACCACGTTATTCATTCACCATGTCTAACACACGTGGAATCAAGTACATAGTATATGGCATACACAGCCTCTTCAAGTTACATTGAGTCAACCCTTCAATCAACCAGCCCAGGCTGTTATTTGACTCATTTTAAACAGACTTTATATTTACTTCCAAGTCACTGCAGAAAACACTGAACTAGTCTAGTCCAGGGATTTCTCCCACCTAACTTCAGTTATCTGAAAAAAAGTCCACATCAGGCCCAGCCACCAAAAACTGCCTTTGCAGTCGAGAAGCAGACACAAATGATTCATATGATCAGTTCTCAGACACCTACTTTAGTTTGAAACAAATTGTTCCTCAGATGTGGTTATTTCTCTCCTCTTTGTAGTGGGGGTCTAGCCAGGTAGCTCAGAGATGCACACAGGCACTTGGTCAGCTGAATTCCACCCTGGTTTCTTTCACTGTGCATCAGAAACCCGAAATCATGCGAGGTTAATTATGTCTTTTCCAAGCACAGATAGATGCAGAAGTGTACAAACACATGTACAACAAATTACATCTTCAAAGCATAAACATTAACTACACAACAATTACATGATCCTATTAGTAAAATAATGTACAGAACACTGACCTATTATTTCTTTTTCTATTACGTAATATTAATGAGCTATGTTTTTTGACCACTGATTCATCTATCTTCCAAACACCTGTGGATTTAAATTTAAGCTACTTAAACAGCTCCACAAAATTACCAGTAGGCAGAAAATGGCAAGGCAAGTATTTGAAATGCACTGCTGCATCCTATAAATTCTCAGAAGGGTACATAAGGTCTCATCCCAAATCAGATTCCAGAGTAGAAGAATAATTTGTTTAAAGGTGCAGAGAGGCTGCTGTTTTAAGTTTATTTGGTTTTATTTATTAATTACTGGCTGGTATACAAACGACAATGATAATTAAAGATAGATATCTTTAAGATATCTATCTTAAAGATAATTCATCATACCTGGCCCTCCATTCATCCAGCATCTCTCAGAACAATGTGCAAGTCCAATGTGAGGAGTTATTTACTGCAGAGGATGAAAACTACATAACAGGAAAATGTACAAGAAGTGAAAAGATGTCAGGAAACAAAGCCCAAAGTGAGACACTAATGAACACAAGAAACTATTAGCGGCTGTGAGTGAATAAAAACATTCATTAACATCATCTGTGTGAGTAAATACACTGAATCATAGAATCGTTTAGGTTGGAAAAGACCTTTAAGATCATCAAGTCCAATCATTAACCCAACACTGCCAAGTCCAGCACTAAACCATGTCCCTAGGCACCACATCTACACTTCCCTCAAATATCTCCAGGGATGGTGACTCCAGCACATCCCTGGACAGCCTGTTCCAATACCTGACAACACTTTCAGGGAAGAAATCTTTCCTAATATCCAAAATAAACCTCCCCTGGCATGACTTGAGGCCATTTCCTCTTGGTCTGTCACTTGGGAGAAAAGACCAACACCCACCTCTCTGTAACCTCCTTTCAGGGAGGTGTAGAGAGCAACAAGGTCTCTCCTGAGCCTCCTCTTCTCCAGGCTGAACAACCCCAGCTCCATCAGCTGCTCCTCACAGGACTTGTGTTCCAGACCCTTCCTCAGCTCCGTTCCCTTCTCTGGACATGCTCCAGCACCTCAGTGTCTTTCTTGCAGTGAGGGGCCCAAAACTGAACACAGGATTCAAGGTGTGGCCTCACCAGTGCCCAGTACAGAGGGACAATCCCTGCCCTGGTCCTGCTGGCCACACAGTTCCTGATGCAGGCCAGGATGGCCTTGGCCTTGGCCACCTGGGCACACTGCCAGCTTATATTCAGCTGGCTGTTGACCAACACCTCCAGGTCTATTGTTGTCACACTGAAAATCATAAAGGGAAATTGAGATAGTTGGTCTTTTAACTTATTTTTCCTAGTCTAAACCACATCTTAGCAGAGTGCCTCAGCACGAGCATAGCACAAACCACCTTCCTTCATGGTCTGTCAGTTAAAGGATGCTAGTAGAACCACAGGTTGTTTTCCATCCAGAAATTGCATACATACGGTGTGTAATACTTATTTCTTCATGAAGGACGCCAAGCTAACAGGAATGCAGTTTAACTGGTTTAGGATTTATGAAAGAAAGGAAAAAAAACTCAAGCCTGTTTGCCTTCCTCTGAATCAAAACCTACTTCATCAAATGCTTAAACTTAGCAAAACATTGTGAAAAAACCTGAGGCTGGGTTCAGTAGGAATTGAGTAGTTGAGATAGGCCTGAAGAAATATATTCACTATAATTCTGTTTATAAATACTTGTCAGTTCATTGCATTTGCAGCTAAGATTCCTCCAGCCTTTTCCCCAGAATGGGAATCCCTTATGCATGGGAGAATAACCACAGATTTTCCTAAACTCATGGTCTTTTGAAATAAAGATATGGTTCTCATGTGTTATACTAACTTCTGATGTTGCTTCAGCACTTGGTGAATCAGAAGTAGGTACAATTTGGAACTTGCCATCAGTATCAAGGATGTTTTCAGAGGATGTAAGCACATCAGCAGGCAGCATTTGTCAATCTGACATCAGAAAATAGTGCATTAGAAACAGGGTTTGTGTTCTGTAAGGCACACGCAGCTCCTGCAAACACCTGAGTGCCCAGTGGAGTTTTTCACTGCAGAGACAGGCACGCTCATAATCTGAAGTTCAAAGTTACAGAACACGTATTTGTGCTTACTCTGAGGAAGAAAAAATGAGGCAAATGCCGATATACTGAGAACCTTGGGAGTACTCCAGAATGTAAACCACTGTAAGCTTCACTCAAGAAAATACACACCAAATACTAATTTCCCTAAAATCACCTATGCATAAGAACATTCAAATATCTCTTTATGAATAACCTAAATTACATAATGAAACCAATATTCTTTCAGTATAAACAACTCACTGTGATATTCTGAAGTTTCCCTTTACTTAAAATACGGGCACAGCAGCACAGTGTCTAAAGGTGCAGAAGCATGGCTCAGACCTTGTGAAGGCTTCTAGAGGCTACATCACCATTTCTGATCTAAAAGAAAAATCGTAATAATGGCTTTCCATCTGTCATCTTAAAAAAGAAACAACACCTGTGTACTGTACAATCCATAAAGAAGATAGAACACGGCAGTGTATCTGGGTCATAAGTTTTGTGTTTATTTTTAAACTGATCTGTTATTACTGCAAATTAATTCATTTCAGCACAAGCCTAATAAAACAAAGAGAAAAAAAGGAACAGTTTTGCCTTGGTCAGACCCACTCTGTACCCCCATTTTCATTAGCTCTGATGCAAATGAGGCAGAGGCTAACAGTGGCTGAGGGAATCACTTCACTTGGCGACAGCTCAGTTAGACTGGCTTTTGTGCCGCTTGAACTACCACGAGAAAGTTCGTAAACACCAAAGGCACAGGATTCTTGGAGGCTGGGGTCAAAGACGGTTTTGAGATGAAGCAGAGTCAGTAAAAGGATTACAGGTTTCAGAGTAGTTCAGTTGTTGAAGAGCTCCCTCTCAGCCTTACAACTCCAGTAGTTACTGTAAGTAGCAACAAATGCCAGTAGAGTAAGACCCTGCAATTTTAAGCAAACTGAAACTAACTACAAATACAGAGGTGACTTATGATTCACTTAATGATGCCTGTACTTCCATTCAAACAGCTCTTTACCATCCTACTACCAGCCATCAGATAAGGCCTAATTATGTGTATACATTCCAACACTTGGATAAATCCTTTTTATTCCCAACAGGGTAAGTTCAGAGTGCTTTGAAATCTATAGGCTCACTCCCTTTGCAGCAGTGTTTTTATGCTATTTGAAACCATTGCAGAGCTTTTTTATACAAGTGTATTTTAATGTGTCTCCCCGCTTCTCCTTCCTGAACTCGTTCATCACAAAATGAACCCATCACTGTCTTTTGCTTAATCATCCTTTGCCTTCTATTAGATTTTTAGCCAGGAATTCACTCAATAAAACAAACAGTCCCGAAAAAGCAAACAAACTGCAACCGAGGGAAAAAAGTAACTCTCTGGCAGCACTGGTCGTTTATCAAAACACTAGATACATAGTCCTGAGCAGGAAGAGGTAAGATCAGAGGCCAACACATTATGATTAAAGATTAGTACATCAAGACCTGACTGCTAGCAAAGTGAGAGGAGCCCATGCTACCAGCAATACTAATGGCATGGTGCTGTGCTGCATCCTGCGCTGGCATCATTCGACAGAACATCCTCCTGCCCGTGCTGCTGAACTCATGTGCCTCTGCAACCAGGTGAACTGTTCCTCTTTTACATCATGGAGCAGGAAGAGGACAGGGCAGAAAAAAAACCATGCTGCTGTGGAGTCTGTCTACTGGTTTCCATGAGTCTTAAACAACCAGTGCCACTTATTCATCCCTCATTTACAAGAACATTAAGCTCCAGTTTGTACCTCCGAGACTTTCCCATTCCCTGCTGGAGACGGTCGATGCAACCCCTTTTCCTGCTGGCTCACCTATGCCAAGAGCAGCAAATTGACTTCTTGCAACACTTTCCCACTTGGTAATTTGCTCTGCTCTGTCACATCCCTCCCCACCCACCCAGCTTCCTGCACCAGGTGAGTTCAGGATCCACCCATCTGCTATGATGAGATTTTGCATTTTTATCTTTGCTGCACCCTCAGACGTCTAAGAGGATTTTCTCAGTCTAAAGGGAAGGAGAATTGGCCCTCTGCACGTTATGCTAGGGAACTGCAGTGCCACCAAGTCAAACAAATTAAGTGTTGGCATCTTTAGGAACATGGAAATGATGTTATTGGAACAGGTCAGAGACCTCATTCTGGTCTCGGTAACACCAACCTACTCTGCCAAGGAGGGTCTCTGGCTCGACGCCAGCCTCTCGGCTGCGTAGTGCCCGTGTGAAAGGACCCTCAAACCCCCTTAACCAGCCAACTAAGGATCCCCTGCTTTAAAAGGCATCCTGGGACCACAGAGAACCAAAGTAGCTGGGTCAACACAACACTTTTCCTCTCACAGCTCTGGGCACAGAAGACACTTGTGCAGGAAGAGGCCACATCCAGAGTGCCACAGCAGCCTTACGCGCCAGCCAGAAGTCACTCCTTCGAGCAGCTCTGAGACCACTTGCAGCTACTCTGGGGACTGATTTGGTAACCAGCTGTCCCTGGGACTGGTGGACCAAACAGGTGGCACGTTTATCTTCATCTCCTCTTTCGGCAGGCATCCCAAGCTCTGTTTAACTGGATCAAGCCAGTGATTTCAACAGTTATTTTTCTTGAAGTTTTCTGATGCAAAAGGGGCAGCATGCAACCAAAAGCCTGGCCCTGCCTGTTAAAATAAAAACTAAAATAAAAGGGGAGAATTACAACCCTCAGAAACAGGTGTTTGAATTTCAATATAATAAAGATATGCACATTACATCACTATATTTAGAATTTAAATCATCATTTTTATCATCTAGAAATGATTGGTTTTGCAGTTCGGTGACAATACCAACTTCATGTTAGGCTGCCATAAACATAAGAACACGAAGG